>NC_046309.1:25331388-25637407 GCF_004115265.2 Rhinolophus ferrumequinum
GTCTGACTTTTTTCACTTAGCATAATAATCTCAAGATCCATCCATGTTGGCACTATTTCATCTTTTCTTATGGCAGAATAGTATTTCCTTGGGTATTATCTCCTGTGTTTTTGATGATAGCCATTCTAACAGGTGGTAGGTGATAGCTCATTGTGATTTTGATTTGGATTTCGCTGAAGATTAGTGATGTCAAGTATCTTTTCGTGTATTTGTTGACCACTTCTAAGTCTTCTTTGCATTATGTGACTCTTTTTAAAGATGTCTGTGCTCCAGCAGTATATGGTGTTTCTTCCTTACGTGTCCTTTGCGTTTCCACTCTCCATGTCTTTGTTCATGCTGTAGCTTTCATCCACAATTATAGAGTAAATACCCAAACTCCCCCCCACACACACACTACAATGACCACATGGCAGGTACTATGCGAAGTACTACAGTACTGATTAAAATAGATGTGGTCTCTGCCCTTCTGGAAATGATGGGGGAAGTCCCTGTTAAAATGCTCAAAGAACACCTCAAATGAAGGCTTCTCTGATCCCTCCGGTGGTGACAGCTCCCTTCAGTGAATAGCAGTGGACTCTGTTTATACCTCCATGCCCACCTAACTATAGGTCAAGGCAGTGAGGGCATTATTTGGGCTTTTGCCTCAGCCCACACACATGTTGTGCTGCGACTTCCTTGAAGGCTAGTAATGTAGCTTATTTTTGTACTTCACCTTGCACACTGATTGCCAATGATGATTTGCTGCATAAATGAGTGAATCGCCTGATCCCGGAAATTGCACGGGCAAAGGAAAAGGGGATGCTTGTCATGTTCAGGTGTCAGCAAGTAGAAGACCTTGCTTGGAGTGGACACAGGATGAAGTAAGATTAGAGTGTGTAGGAGTTGGTATCGGAGTAGTTGGTGATAGGGCGTAAAGATAGAGTTAATTGGATTTGAAAAATGAAGTATTGTTTTACTTTAGTTTTAATTGAGATATAATTGATAATAGCCTATTAATTTCAGGTATACACAATAGTTATTCAGTATTTGTACGTACTGCAAAATGATAGCCGCAATAAGTCTAGTTTACATCCATCACCATACGTAGTTTAAAATTTTTTTTCTTGTGATGAGGAGCTTTACGGTCTACGTTCTTAGCAACTTTCAAATATACGATACTGCATTGTTACCTATCGTCAGTATGCTGTACGTTACATGAAAAATGAAGTTTTTGAACGGTAGACTGAGGCCAAAAAATCTCCTCTAACTACTTTCTTATGTAGGAAGTGGTGTGTCATCTCCAACTATAAAAGGATTTTTGTTCTGCATTTGGCGCAGTAATTTATCAGCATCAAGTATCTTCTTTCTCTGTGTAATAACAAGACGAGGACACAAACACGAGGCTTGTCAGCTGAGACCTTGAATGCAGGCACCCAGCTGGCAACCTGAACATGACTTCATTCCTCGGTCTTCCTTATTCCCCACACTACTCAGTCCTGAGTTCTGTTCAACCTGCTTCCTGTATCTCCACCTCCTGCTTTCCATTCCCCCGACCAACTCATTTCTGTCTCAAGAAACTACGGAGGCCTCATCACTAACCCTTCTTATTTGCTCTGGACTCACTCACCCCCTTCTGGGCCTTCCAAAGGGCTCAGTCTGTAATACAAGACTGCTCACGATGGATCCCTGTTCTTAGACCCCAGTGGTTCCAGAATTAAACTAAAGTTCTCCAATTGTTATGTTAAGAACATCATGGTCTGGCCTCTGACTGACCTTGCCCTTGCTGCTGTCCACTGTCATCTCCTAAAATTCAAGTGAGCCAAAGGGAGAGCTCCATCAGTGGGTTGGTGTCACTTCCTTTGTAGTGCAAAGCAGGAGGTGTTCTTTGGTCCAGAGGTGGTGGAGAAGTGCCGAGAGTGGAGAGGCAGAGATCTGGGGGAGGGAAAGAGAACTCCTAGGCGGTTCAACCCAAGCTTTCAGAATACCGAGAGGACAGGAATTATCCGTCAGTTACTCTCTTGCTTATTAAAACAAGAAATTAAATTGATCAATTTATATTTCTGCAAGTGAGGAACACATTGAGTCATAAGGTATTCTACATTTATTCCTGTTTTTGAACCATGTTTTCTCTAAAAAAAGATTTAAACTACTTGGATTGGGCTTGTGTTCGAATGTTGAGTTTTATCGTCCATTGTGCACAGCACGTATACTGGGGGTGCCAAAAAAATGTATACACATGACTTGTATTCATCTTTTGTTATCGGTATATGTTGAGTATTACAATTTTAATGCAGTCTTATTCCTTTCTTAAAATTTGTATACATTTTTTGGTACCCTCTGTATTTATTTGTTAGTCTCTGCATCTCTGTAGAAGAAAGCCATTGAAAAGAATTACAGTGAGTGAATAAAAGAAGTGTAGGAGCAAAAAAATACAAGAAGAAAGAATAGCAGATGTATTATAAATAAGTAGCTTTAAGAATTTAGAATGTATGTGGAGATTAAAAATGGTGCCAATGAAGAAAAGAACATAGCAGAAAAGAAGACTTCAAAAAGAACGACAGCACTTACGCTGGGAAGGGTTACTGTGTGCGTACTTTAAAATACCATCTTCCTTCTCATATTGCCTTTTGTGAGACAGTCACGCCACGTACCTCTGCTGTTTGGTTAGGAGGGTATAACCGTGTATTACAGTTGGGTCAAACTTTGCCTCAGTGTAATGTATGCAGTTAAGTTAGCATGAGAGATACTTTTTAAAATTACATGTGACAATAAGTGGTTTAGAAAAAAAACCAAAAACATAGATTGGTGTTCTAAGGTAATATTTTGAATTCCTGCGAGAACTTTCCTTTTTTGAAGTAACGAAGGTGGAATTACTGTAATAATAGGAGGAGAATGTGTTCACTGGAGTCTATGTAATGGAGTTGACCTCGTTGGACTCTGCATCACGTACAGGAGGCTCATTCAAGGTTTGCTCCTTCTCCTCTGAACTCTCAGAGCCGAGGCCCTGCAGAGCCTTGTTTTAAGTGGACAGTGGAAAGGGTGGGAGCTCTCTGTCCTCAAGGGGGAGATTTTGGACTTGGGGTCACTTTAGACTCAGGAGTTCGGATTTAACTATAAATGTGATATGTTGAATACTTTCAAACCAGTGTGAGTGTTGCTCTCGGACTCACTGTCCAGAACGTTTCACGCAAGGGTGTACCAACCTGAAGTATAACCCTGAGCCCAGACAAGGGGGTGTCAGACTGCCAGCCTGCAGGAAAGGAGCAGGGCTGACATAGCCTATAAAGTTGGAAGAAAAAAAGACAGAAGTAGATACGTTTCAGAAATAGGGCTTTGAAGTAGCACAAGATGAAGGGAATCCAAATGGCTGGCTTTCCGGCATCAAGCCTGGAGTCTCCAGCTGTAACCTGCGGTGGGAAAACTCTGTTCATCTCCAAAAACCCTGATCAGAGGCTGCTTTATCCTCCAAATGGGAAACTGGACTGACGTCCTGCTTCTGTGGTTGGTTAATATAGACCTGAAACTATGCTGAGTGACCTGAATGAGACACATGCTATTTCTCAACTAAAATGAAACTTGCCTTTGGACCAACTTTTTAAGGATGAACTTAAGTGGTCAGATGGGCAAGTAGATGTTACTGAGAAACTGAGGACATGAGGCTGGCAGCGTTGAAGGCAAAGCTTTTCACCAGGTAAACCCAGCCTATTTGACCCTTGATTGGTACCCCATGGGAGACCAAGATAAACAAAGGTGGTGCCCGTGAGAGACCAACCCACCTGCTGTGAACAGCCCTACCTGGGGCACAGACTGGGATTAAATGTGGGATTAATCAAGTCATCAGCAAAACAGTCCTTGCTTGTAGACCCAAGGGGAGGAGTTTGCTGTGTTTCTCCTAGAGACCTGCACGCCTATAAACTCACTTATCCACAACCTGAGTCCTCCCTGGCTGCTCTCATCCCCGTGTCCCATCACTGCTGGGCATTTCCGAGGGGTACCTGACTCATCAGGCACATCAGGCCTGAGACAAACTAGCACCCCACCCTGCCCTGTGCCTCCATTCACTGCACGGCCTCTTCTGGTGGCGACTCCAGCTGTCGCTGGTACCTCCTCTCCACGCCGCTCACAGGACAATCACCACGGAGCCTTACTGAGCCTTTCGCTCTGTGCCTTGGCCCTGGATGAGGTGCCCATTGCCTCTTCCTTCACTCCAGCAGTAAAAGCCTATAGGTGTGTTCTCCTGTTTCTTTCCTCTCCAGACAGTTCTTCATATCCAAGCGAAATCTCAAAGCAGGAGGCAAACCCTTACAGACTTCCCCCGATTCCCACAGCTGGTCATTTGTCCCTCCCGACATGCCATTCTGGGTCTCCCACTTTTCATTTGTGGTTTCAGATCAGCAAGTGTCCTGCCTGGCTGCACACAAGATGCCCAGGCCCAGCAGACCCTGGGGATGGGTCCCAGGTGCTTGTACCATGCCACCTTGGGGAGGACGCAGCCTGCTGTGCAGCCTCCCGCATCTCTGGCTGCCTGAACCCATTCCACTGTGTGGTGCCACCACAGGCTCCTAGGCAGCCCTGAGTGGAGTGAGGTCTCAGCGTGGAGATCACCATCGGGCACTCCTCAGCTCTTCTGGCACTCTGCACTGAGCCCTGCCCAGCCTCCATTCTCTGCCTAAGCCATTGCTTAGATCTGGGAAGCCTTCCTCTCACCTGTCCATCTGTTCCAATGCCATTCCTCCTGATAGGTCCAGTTTCAAACACCACCCACCCCCATCAGAGTCAGTCACCTCCAGTATGCTACAGCCTTGGCACAGGACATGCAACAAGGGGCACTGGCTACAGTTCCCGCAGAGACATGCTACTGGACGCAGCCGCTTTAGAGCCGCTGCAACTAGCCAGACACTGAACACAAATCAGGGGAAACCTGGAAACCTTCAGTCCTTAGGTAGAGGAAAGCAAGTGCATAAACCATTCATCCTGGTCTGTGTTTAATTTCTGGTCTATTACTTTATCATCGTTGTTTTAACAAAGCTATACATTTATTATACTTCCATAATAAATGTATTTCTGGAAGAACATTTGAACCCTGAGAAACATAGTATTTTAATACTTTTACTGAATAACTGTGTTGAAGGGGATCCAGAATACAGAATAAACTGGTGTAACGGCCCCCACAAATACAACTAAATTGAGAGGTGGCTGTTACTATTTCTAGTCTTCTAATTTTTAAAGCTTCGCAGCATCCAGAAAAGCTATTTCAGTCTCAAGAAATTCATTTCCAATGTTCAAGGAGTTCTTTTGAAAGTGGAAGTACATTATATCTATAGGGACAGGAAGGAATGGAGTATAATATACTAACTAGCATGAGTATTTGTGAAAGGTGGAATACAATACTTGGCAGAATTACTCGAGTATTTCAAATTGATCTTCTCAAGGATAAATGGGCTAACACTGCGGCTCTTAGAATCTTCTAAACAATTAAAGTGATTTTTTAATTAATTTCACTGGTATAGTGGAAGTAAAATACTATATACATTTTAACTAAAATATTAATAACATTTGAGTGCTTCACAGATGTGAGGCACTGTTTCAAGTACAGTAATCTTCCATTTACTTCTCATCTTTCATTTGGGGTTGATACGCAATTCAGTTTCCCTCCCTTTAGTGGGAGAAGCACTAAAATAAGACTCAGGGGTCCTAGATTTTAGTCCCTTGTTACCACTGTTCTGAAACCTTAGTCACGTCATTGAAACCTTGCTGAGATCTGTAAAATAAAAGGAGGGGTCAGCTTATCTCACTGAGGTCCTGTCTCTGTCATTTCAGGAATATCTTATTATACGTGTGTAATTTAAAGGTTATTTAAGGGGCTTGGACCTTTGTATCATGAACTATACATCTATAAAATGCATACTGCCTATATTTATAGATCAATGAATAATTTAAAATAAAATCACCATTTGACCACTGAGTAGGCCAAGAAATAGAATATTTGCAGCTTCCAGAATGCCCACGTGCCCCTCTCCCTGTTCAGTCACCCTTCCTTCTGTAGGTAACCATTCATCTGTCCTCCGTGACAATCATCTCTTTGCTTTCTTTATAGTTTTACTGCCCACATATGAATCCCTGAATTATGTGTATAGTGTTGCCCGTGTTTGAGCTTTACATGATAAAATCACCTTGTACGTAAGCTTCATAATTTGTTGTTGTGACACTCCTCCGTGTTGTTGCTTGTGGTTGTCGTTCGCTTTCACACTCACTGAATGAATCTACTTCTATTGATTTATCATTCTGTCGGCGGTGGACATCGGGGTCAGTTCTGTCGGGATCTGTTATGGAGCTGGTGTTGGATCGTTTTGTGTGTGTCTTCACTGGGATACACAGACACACCGTTTGCCAGCGTCCTCACCCTTACTCCCCAGCAATCAGAGAGCACTCCCATTGTCTCACGTTTGCCAGTGCTTTGTATCTTCAGACTTTGTAATATTTGCCAGTTCATACAGGTTTTTGGAAAAGCGTGAATCACTGAATTTTGTTTCTGATCACAGCATGTCTGATCCCAGTGAAGCAATCTCCTGTGAACAAGAAAATCATCATCATCTTAGAGAATCTGGAAAAATCTTCCTTGTCTGAGTTATTGGGGGACTTTTTGGCACCTCTGGAGAATCGCAGCCCTGAAAGCCCCTGTACTTTTCATAAAGGTAAAGAGTGGCCAGACAAGACCATGCTAAGCAGCAGGCCCCCGGGGATCCTTCTATCCTTCCTGTTCCCCCGAGTCCACGCGACACTTCATGCTCATCTGTCTCTGACTTACTTTCACTTGGATTTGTCCTGTGTTGTGGCTTGCTGAGCTTGGACTGTTGCTTCTTGTCTATTTTAGGAAACGGAACGTCGGGATGTTACTACTTTCACGAGCACTGCTTCCTGATGGGCACCGTTGCCAAGGCCTGCCTGCAGGGCTCTGACCTGCTGGTACAGCAGCATTTCCGCTGGGTGCAGCTGCGGTGGGACGGCGAGCCCATGCAGAGTCTGCTGCCCAGGTTCCTAAGAAGGAGAGCTGTGAATAAGGTAACCACCCGCGGCTGCGGCCTGGTGCTGGGAGCGGGGCTGTGGTGTCCGGAACCTGGGCCCAGCTCTTCCATTTATTTACTAACTGTGAGGCCTTGGGCAGGGACAATTTTTGGATATTCAAAGGTTAAATAAGATAACACATGTAAAACCTATAACAGTGTCTCAACAGACTGTCAGTAATGTAAAACCCGTAACAGTTTCCGGACTATAGTAAGTTTTTTAAAAAAAGCAAATATGTTTTACTGTGATGAACTGTTCTTAAAGAATTTCACCAAGCTCTAAATGCTGTAGGAAGCTAGACAGAAAATTAATCACCCTTCTTAAGGAAAAGCCATTGTTTTCCTGGGGCCTTCAGGACATGAGCCATCCGCTTAAGCTCCTTTTAACATATGGCTGTCACACTGGCTGTAGTAAATATCGAAAAGTCACAGGAAAAATTAGAATTCTGTATCTTTTGACGCATTTTTAAGAGTAGCACTAACTTTTATTGATTCTTAAGAATAATAAAATAGATATTCTATATCCTCCCAAATAAAAAAGTTAACTTAAGGCTGACCAAATCAAGAACATTACTATTTAATATTCTTAATTTGAACCAGTAGCTGAGTGTGATGGTGGACTTGAAGTAGAGTTTGATTTCGCATGATTTTTACATTTAATCCTGCACAGTGGGCCCACCGTCAGCCCAGTACAGTAGTACCTCAGTTTTCGAACGTCTCCGTTGACGAACATTTCAGTTACGAATGCCATAAATTTTATGGATCTATGGTATCATTAGATAGTAAAATTCATGCTAACTTTGCAGTTTTGGGAGTTGATTTTAAAGGTATGAAATGGATTCATCCATTTTGCATTACTTTCTATGGGGACACTGTGCCTCGGTTTTCGAACGTTTCTGAACTTGAACCATCTTCCAGAATGGATTACGTTTGAAAACCGAGGTATCGCTGTATTTTAAGCTGTAAATAACGTGCTATGCCACTGCTAGTTGCTTTACTCAAATGGGCATTTCCCCTTCATGTAACCAAAAGGCTCAGCCCCTCCGCGATGTCAGGTCCGGGTCTGGGGGAGTCTCTCGACCTTCCCTCAAGACTGCGGGACGGCAGGCACCACACCTTCACACAAACATGTTCGAAAGCAGGAAGCAGGTGCTGCGGGGGATATAGCTTTGGCAGTCTCCTTCTCAGGGAGGAAAGCATCTTTTTCTGAGGCTCCCAGAGCAGAAGCCTTCCTCCTAACGTTTCATGAACCGGAACCGGTTTCATGCCCATCCCTCCACCCCAGACTGTGGCCAGCCCTACCTGTCCAAGGTCAAAGGTCTCCAACTGTGGAGTATGTGAGTGCACATGCGCTTGTGGGGGGGGCAGGGGAGCAGGTGGCGGGTGGAGTGTGGCTCAGACTGAGTTGGGTACTCACTGAACAGTGCTGGCTCTCCTGTTGAATTAGTATCTGAAAGTTGTTTAATCAGAGAAATCTTCTGCCCCAAGCTATGTTAAAGTCAGTCGGGGGGTCATAAATTTATGCTTTTGACCAAAGCATGGCCCTGTGTGACCTCAGTCAGTAGAACAAAAGGGGAGGTAAAGACAATCATAGGTCTGTAGCTTTTCAAATTTCTAATACTTCCATTAACTTCGTTATTAATGTTTAAATTACTTTGCCAAAAACAAAAAATCACATAAATAATAGCCAGGTACCATTTTCTTTTCTTAAAGACTATTGTTTAGAGTAGCTTTAGGTTTACAACGAAATTGAAAGGAAGATAGAGATTTCCGTACGCCCCCTCCCCCACACAGGCTGAGCCTCCTCCATTATCATTGTCACTCATCAGAGTGGGACATATGTTACAAGGATGAACCGACATTGACACATTAGTCACCCTAAGTCCGTAGCTCGCCTAAGAAAGAATAGGGAACGCAGCATAGATTTGTGTCTTCCTTGCACAGGAGCCATGCTGGTCTTTGGAAGGTACCAGGCTTATTCTATAGATGGGGCACGATTTCAGGGGAAGTGGACCTCCCCTCTCCCACTCTCTCTGGTAAACAAAGTTTGAAAAGGATGGATTCTACTTATTTGCAAAGGAGCGTTCCAAGCTTGAAGTTCTCCTCTCCATTGTGTCTGTGAATGAGGAGGTGGGGTGTGCTATGAAGAACAGAAAGGGCAGGAAAGGGTAATGCATTTCACTCACTGAGAACCAGTGGGTTAACGGAAGGGACTCCTGGGGTACGTGTATGATGGGAATTAATGACCGCTGCAGACGCCAGGAATCTTGCACTGCAGAACAGAACCAAGTCTTTGGGGCACTGAGCGGTGCACTGGCCCTTGATCTTAATTTCTTCTTCCAATCCTTAAAGGGACGTAAGTAAACAGAACTTTAAGGACAATTCCAGGCTTCCTACTAGTATTTTTTAAATATAATTTTATTGGTGGAAAATAAATATTCAACCACCATTGTAATACAGGAACTCATTCTTGCTGGAAAAATATCAGAGAAAGTAAAAGAAATATGATTATTCTTTTTAAGAGAAGGGAAATATGATAACAGATCCCAAAGCCATGTGTAACACTGATATTTTAACAGAGCTGCTGGTTTCACTGAGACACTCTGTCATTTTTACTTCACCAAATAATATCCCTTCTTGTAGGACATACCGACATTTGCAGATTGTCCCCACTTTAATATCATAATTACTTGGTAAAGCAAAGATTGATGTGAATCTCGTTTCTTATAAATGCAGAGTTAATTGCAATATCTGACTTCTAAATGGTTGAGGGATATTTCTTCTCATGGTAAATAAATCTTTGTCTTTTCTGAACCCTCTGTACTCCAAAAAGGGACTTCATTTTATAAAATACAATTCTAAAATGAATTGCTGTCATCAAACCATGTGTGTTATACAGTATTTAACATTTGCACATTTTAAAATTTGAAAACAAATTTCTTCACGCCGGCGGAGCTCTGTACATTTTGATGAAATTGGCATTTTATCTGAGACCTTCCTTGTAGGAAAATTAAAATTAATACAAGGTGAACATGTCACATGGTGCCATGTACCATCTTATCACCGCAAATATTCAAATATTTAATGTCGTTTTTTTTATTTCATTCAAAATCAGTTTATGAACAAGGCCCTGTGAGGTCCACTGTATGCATGTGAACAATGATTTCGTCCAGAACTGATGTTTAAGAATTCATCTAAGGTTTCTATTTAGTCCCCTTAGCACTCTGTTGTGTCTGAACCCTTTCTTTTCATGTAACAAGCTGCAGACGTGCACTAACACACATGATAGTGTGCGTTGTTACAGCTATCCCTCCTTCACCCAAGTGATGATAAAATCAGATGCCACCCTATTTTGTTTTATAGTTTTAAATGTTTATATGTGTAATTTTGGACTGTTCAAAACAAAAGGGGAAGAAAGCACTGTTCTAAGTCAAGCCCCCTTGTTCCGCCTCCCTGTCTCTCTAGTTCAGAGGTCAGGTGCCCTCTCCCTCTGATCCCGTGTGCAAAGCAGTCGACTGGGCCGCAGCCGTCTGGCGCCAGCTCAACTCCTGCCTGACCCGCCTGGGCACACCTGAAGCACTTCTGGGGCCAAAGTACTTCCTGTCGTGTCCTGTCATCCCAGGGCATGCCCAAGTGACGGTGAAGTAAGTGTCGCTTCTTATTTAAAATAGAGGCCAGTTTGGGGCATGTGACAGTGAGAATGCTGAAGGGGCTACCTCGTGCCACCTCCTGTCGTCAAAGTGGAATATTAGACCTCTGTGTTCCTGTCAGAGGACAGTGTGACCTGCCTGTTGGGTAGCTCGTAAGGAAACTGTTTTTACTAAGAACTAGATAGCAGTTTCCCTCTGCTACAAAAGCCTCATCAAAGTCATGTGTGACGTGCTGTGCAGTGTCTCCTGGCAAAGGCCCACATGAGAAATTCAGTCAAGTGACCTGTCAACAAACAAAACCAAAATCTTACGTTCTGCAAATGAATTAAAAGGATTTCCCCCTTATTAACGAGACTCATGTACTTGCTATGTTTTCCTTTGTAGCAGCTTATGAGAACAGACATGTAAACAATAAGGTTAATGAAATAGAAAATCAGGAGGAAATTGAAAGGAGGAAAACAATTTGTCACAATCCAGCTTAGTAAGGGTTTTGTGATTAACTGTTAGCTTCGATTCTGCAATTTGTGGCATCCTGGGCAGAAATCCATTTTGGTAAGCAGGGGATGCAAATAATATATCTTCTCTATTGTAAGACAAACTGTTAATTTAATAGCAGCTGATTGAGGGGAAGAAAGAACTACTGTGTTAAAATATGCACAGCATTTTCTTGCTATAGAGCAGAAATACATTTATTCATATAATTATCCCTTCTTTATCATCATTATTATCATTAAATTTAAGCCTTTTCACATCCAGAGTCTCAGGTGTCTTAGGAGTCAATTTTGGCCTTTCCTATCCGGAGCACAGTCATTGTCAAGAACTCTAAGATTTCTACCCTCTTTGCAAGCTGACAAGTTGGCCTGCCACAGGTGCTGGGTCAGCAGCCGAGGACTGAGTATTCCCCGCACAGCCGCAGCCCAAGCTTCACATTCGCATTGGTTCCCTTAGCTCCTCGGGTCACTGGGGAAATGCCCAGCGGCCCAGGTGGACCAGGCTTTGATCACAGCTGCGTAACTCTGAGCTTGGGAATCCCCAGGCTTCTAAAGAGGGTGCTGTCAGATCTGCTCCCCCTTTGCTGTGGAAGAGACATTACTTTCACTCTCCTGGTCAGGAAACACATCTGCAGTCTGCTCCAGGAGATACTGTCTCTATCTACCTAGACTGCTTGCTCTCTCCTAACAGCCTTGAAAAGTTAGTTCAGAACAAAAGCTTGCTTAAGATGTACAGAATGTCATGGAGAATTGTCTCCCGCCAGCCATATTAAGGAACTGCTTTTTAAAAAACAAACAAACAAGAAAACAATGCTCACCATCTTGACCCCTTTGGCACTTTTAGAAGTAAGTGTGCAAGTGGCTCCTGTTGTAGAATACTGGATTTTTTTCCTATATTCTCTGTTGTAGTTTTGTGGTGTTTTTTTTTTTCTTGAATTACTTATCACTAGACAGAAACAGAGAAGCTTACAATAGATAGATGCTTGACACCTGGGTAAAAGTTTTAACAGTCTTGAAAGTTTTATGCCACTGATAGCTTTGAAAACTTTCCCATTCTGGGAGATGTGGCCTTGTCTCTATAGCCTTTAATCTCATTAACTGTTTTTTAATGCTACAACAAAATGTAATCTTTTTTAAAGGAATTTTGACTGGTACAGCATACTCCAAACTTGAGTAGAAGTCCCACTGCTACAGCTGTGAATGCAGAGGTCCGGCTGAGGCAACAGCTGGTTTACCTGTCCATTTCTGCATGGCTGAGCCCTCCCCTGTGTGGACACTGAGCCTTGGGGCAGGCATATTTAATTTGCCAGTGATTATTAGATGTATCTCAGTTCCAGAAATGTTAAAATATATGTGTGTGTTATTAAGGAAATGGGTAAATAAATTCAGGCTATTTAGACACAGACTTTCAGGAAATCTATTTTCCAGACTCCTTTCTGTAAATTTACCTCCTTTCCATGTATTTTATTCATGTGCTCATCCAACACACACTCAAGCATTGATTCCTGCTCTTAAGGATCTTATAAAGTAAAAGAAGAGGGACGTGCAAGCAGTCAGTTTCATTTGAAATACATTGTATTTTTGAGGAAAAGTCAAATGACTTTGGGGTTGGATAATGTCACTTGTTCCAAAACTCCCCAAGAAAGGTAGCATGTCTACAGAAACACGTTTTTCCCACTGGTCTTCTGACTGTCCTTTGTAGAGTGGTACATAATTCGTGAGAGGCCTGGTCCTAACCGAGTGCCCACCCCTCTCTTGCAAGGTGGATGTGTAAGCTGTGGAACGCTGTCATTGCACCCAGAGTTCAAGAAGCAATTTTGTCAAGAGCCTCTGTGAAAAGACACGCTGGCTTTGCACAAACAACTGCGAAGAAAACCCCTAGCCAAGGACAGCAGGCTGTGGTTAAGGCGGCTCTCAGCATATTGCTCAATAAAGCTGTCCTGCACGGCTGTCCCCTCCCGAGAGCAGGTATGTGGGTTCCCTCTGGGCGGAGAGGAAAGCCACGTGTGCACACAACACCTGTGTGGATTTGTTATTAGGGAACTCTTTCTTCTTTCTTTGTAACGAGAGAAATTATGTCCACGTTAGTGGACATTGCACACCATTGCTCCAGAATTGTCTCTGTTTTTCCATTTGGGGCTCAATTTAAATTTTAGACCTCCAAGGAAAGTTTTCTGGTTCACAAAGCCCTTGCTTGGGTATGAAGCACGCCTGTGATTTTGAAGAGTATTTCTTTGAGAATTGGAAATATATTTTGCTTCATTCTATGAAACTGCATTATCACTGCCTTATTTTCTGGCAACGTATGGTGTGTGTTGTTTCAGAGCTAGACCAGCATACAGCTGATTTCAAAGGAGGAAGTTTCCCTTTATCCATAGTTTCAAGTTACAACTGTTGTAGCAAGAAGAAAGGAGAGAATGGTACCTGGCGAAAGGTGAGCACGAGTCCTCGCAAAAAGTCTGGCCATTTCTCTTCACCCACCTGGAATAAGCCGGACCTGAATGAGGAAGGTAAGGGGGACGGGCACTCAGGATCTGGTTTCTGAACTCAGATGTGCCTTTATTTTTATTACTATGCATTCAACAGAATTCTTAGTATTTCAAAGCACATTTTCATGGAATAAAATATATGTAGTAGGTACGTTTCCAAAAATATTTGGGAGTCCCCACCTGAAAAATAATCTTTCATACTAGAATTCTGAAATATATCTTTACCATGTGAAATCATTTTTGTTAAATTTTTGGGGTGTCCACAATTAAATTTACATAACATAATAATTGCACTTTGGCATATCTCTCCCTTTTAATGTGTCCCCCCTAAGCCAACATTGAATTTTTAAAAGTATGTGTACAGACAGATTTGATACCAGTTAACGCCTTTAAAAGTGAGTCAGTTTTACATATTTCTGTTTCATGTACGGTGTATACCATGTGCCAGGTTCTATTCTAGGCAATGGAAATAGAGCAGGGGAAACAGCAACAATCCCTGCCCTCAGAGAGTCTCCATTCTAATGGGGCATTAAACAGATTCTGTGTAATGAGACCTCATTTATAAAAAAAGAAATGTGTAAGTTTTCATTCTAACAAAGAAGACAACACACCTGTCTCTGGTGTTAGACCTATTTCTTTTGATTTTGATTAACAGGACAATCAATTATACAAATTATAAATGTCCTCCTTAACGGAAATACATTTTTGAGTAAGAATGAACATATTCCAACCTCACATGCGTTTGGAATTTCTGATTTGATACATGTAATTAATTTTATGTCTTAAGGAGCCACCTCCAGCACGTTCTGTGTTGTGTAATTTTGTGCCAACTTCACAGCAGTAGGGTTGCTACATAAGAGAATATAATGCCTAAAATTTTAAAACATAAGAAAATGCTGTTGTTCATAAATATGTTTTCATACTTTAGCTTGTATTTTGTCGACTAATAAAAATGTAATATGGTTTATAGCCGTATTAATTCATGCTAGAGTTTTGTAACTACCCCGTGTGTGTTAGTAAATTGTGACCACTTTTTAAATGACTGAATGGAGAGTCAGTGAATGAAATGAGAGTTTTACTTATACTTTTGAAAGATAAGTGTTATGTATTTGCAGTAGGATGTATTCTGATCCCACGATCTTGTTATTAATTCCCAAAGTTAGAGGTTTGATTCAGAGAATAAAGTCATTAGCTCCTCAGTTTAGCATGGAGACTCCCCAGATAACTGTCTGTAGCCAAGAATTATCCCCCCCCCCTTGTATGTCCCATTATAGTATGCAAAGGTAGTCTCAGATGAGGACTGTTATCTTCATTGACAGATAACAAAATGAATTTCAGAAACTCCTGGCTACCTGCTCCAGATCCCCTCTCCTGGAAACATGCGATTCTGCCATCCATGTTTTTGTTTCTTGCAATTCCAATGGTGTCTTCTTCAGTCCATGTCACTCTAATCCTGTGACGCATGTAGTAATCCATGAGAAGTGGACATCCGTCCAGGCTGTTCTCTATCATTTCCAAGTTTATTACAGTCTCTGTAGGGTTACTTTCTTGAGCTAAATAATTACCTAAACAATAATCATTGTCAATGTATATATTTCAGAGTTGACAAAATTAATAAAATGAATATAAATTTCAAGCAATATTATGAAAATAAATCTATATGTAAATAACTCAGAAAACTGAATTTTATAAATGATTTTAAATTTATATTTTAAATTTCATAGTTTTAAACTATTTGATATAATATCAATATTATGACATTCCTTGAAACATGAAACCTTATTTGAAAGATTAATAAAATTGTGTGCATCCATAGTTTACACAGACTTCAACATAAAGATTTAGAAAATCTAAAAACGAATGTTACAAAGTAAAATTCATGAATCTTGAATTTTAACCACACTTCATGGTTAGGTGAATGAATCACTGATTAAGAACCAAAGATTCTTTATTATGTTACTAGTTATTATGTTTTTTTATAACAGTAAATTATTTTCCCAATAATTGTGTTTGAGGTGGGATTATAAAAATGTTTGGGTTGATTTGCGGTTTTTTTGACAGCATTGTTAAAAAAATGTACCAGAATAGGAACCTCTTTGCAGATCACTGTGGAGGGTCATAAACTCTGGTAAGGACATAGCCTCTTCCCTCCCTGACCTCTTACAGAAACGCGTGACGTCAGGCCATAGGTTCCTGGGTCACTGGACCCAAGCCCAGGAACTTTTGGTAATTAGAAGCCACTGGTCAGTGCTTTCTGACAATGACAAAGGATGGGTTAGATAAACTAGTACAGAGATTGTCTCTGTGATCAGTCTTCAATAAGGATATACTAAATTCAGTTTATTTTTCAAAATCATCCTTTAGGGAGAATTTGTGCTAGCAATATTCATACAATTTTAGAATTCACTCAGAGGCAACTAAATGTTTTAATGAGCTTATAAAACTTAGTGTGTATTATAAAAACAGACATTATTTTTTTGAGTCTGAGATGTTTATAATTGTTTTCTCAAATGTTTTTGACTATAACCCAGTGAGAAATATATTTTACTTCATGACCAGTACATACAAACCTATGCATTTGTGTGTATATATAACTGATACAAATCAATATATTTACTGCAAGAAAGCAATCCAATATTTTATATTCTGTATCTTTTTGTATACTGTTCATACTTTCCACTCTGTAGTATGCAAAGCAACTAAAAGATAAATTTCTGTAAGTGCACTACTGATGCTACCCACACTGCTACAGTCTGGGGGCCACACACACTGTGATACGAGGTCTGACAATTGAGTTTGTGAACTTGCCACCGTGCGCTCACATTGGCAGCACTGTACAAATGGCTCGGTAAGGTCTCATAACCTTGGTACATCACTGTCTCACAGCTGTGTTCGTGCCGACATATGTCGGTGTGTTGCTGAGTGGCAGTCATTATAGTTGTTGCGTGTTTTTGTGTGCTGTTGCAAGAATGTCTCAGCTTGAATTAGAGCAATGAACAAACATTAAATTTCTTGTTAAACTCGGCAAGAATGGGAGTGAAATCAGGAACATGTTAGTCCAAGTTTATGGGGAGAATGCCATGAAGAAAATGGCGTGTACAAATGCATTAAACATTTAATCCATTTTCTGAGGGGAGAAAATGCATCCCTGATGAAGAGAGGTCGGGGTGGTCAGTAATGAGCAGAACTGACGAAAGCATTGCAAAAATTGGTCGAATTGTGCATCAAAATCATCGGCTGGCTGTGAGAAGCATAGCAAACCAAGTAAACATTGGTAGAGAAACAGTTAGGAAAATCTTAACTGAAAATTTTGGCATGAGAAAGGTGTGTGCAAAAATGGTCCTGAAGGAGCTCACCAATGAACAAAAGCAAAGGAGTCAAGAAAGTTTGCCAAGACCTTTTGGAGAGGCAGGATGATGTTTTGGGCTATGTTATCACTGGTGATGAAACATGGGGAAACAAAGCCTCAAAGTGCACAATGGAAGTCAGCCAATTCTCCACAACCAAAAAATTCCATCAGTCCAAATCAAGAATCAAAACGATGTAGCTAACCTTTTTTGATATCAGAGGGATTTTCATTATGAATTTGTACTAACCGGACAAACAGTTAACCAAATTGACTGTTTGGAAGTGCTGAAAAGACTGTGTGAAAAATTAGATGACCTGAACTTTTCGCCACCAATTCATGGCTCTTGCATCACGACAATGCACCAGCTCACATGGCACTGTCTGCGAGGGAGTTTTTAGCCAGTAAACAAATAACTGTATTGGAACACCCTCCCTACTCACCTGATCTGGCCCCCAATGACTTCTTGTTTTACCTGAAGATGAAGGAAATACTGAAAGGAAGACATTTTGATGACATTCAGGACATCAAGGGTAATACAACAACAGCTCTGATGGCCATTCCAGAAAAAGAGTTCCAGAATTGCTTTGAAGGGTGGACAAAGCGCTGGTGTCGGTGCATAGCTTCCCAAGGGGAGTACTTCGAAGGTGACCATAGTGATATTCAGCAATGAGGTATGTAGCACTTTTTCTAGGATAAGTTCGCAAACTTCACTGTCTGACCTCGTACAGTATGGGGGCCACACACACTGATACGGTATGGGGGCCACACTTCAAACACACATGGTCAGTGCTGGAAGGCAACGATAGAGGAAGACAGATGGTAAACTCTAAGGTTCTTTGAGAACAAAAGCTGAGGATATGGGGACTTGAGAAGAGGGGCCATTGATAAAAGGAAAATTCAGGATCCTGAAGTGAGCCTCAGGTGGTGTTAGTTGTACTGACTTCTGTTATAAATATACAGAAGGGACCCCCCAACACACACAATGGCCATGTAGGACGCTACAGCCAGAGCCACTTCCCCAAGGAAAAACCCCTCAAGATATGGATTCAGCCAAAAAACTATATGAAAGGGTAGCAGAGCCCATAGTCTGTTTCTTTTAAATACGGAGTTCAAGGTGCACAGGACGATGATTAATTCTATTGAGATGATTATATTTTTATTTAAACAGGTATCAGAAATACGACTACATCACAGCTGAATTGTAACAGGAATGCTTCTCTGTCAAAACAAAAGTAAGTTCCCCGTTCAGATTAACTGGGAGCAAAGAATACATGTTCTCATTATTATTTATGTAACTATTATACTGTTAACATAATTTTTTAAAAAGCCGTAGAAGTCACGCCAATGCTAGTGTTAAACTGAAATCAAATAAATGAATGAAATTTAAAAAAAATGTTACTTAAGCTTAACATAAAGCCCATTTTGCTTTTAGTTTGTTGAAAAGGTTTTCAGTTTGTTGAAAAAGTTAGAAATGTTGGCTTCATTTTTTTTGTCAGACTTTATTGTTATCACTACATTTGACACAAAGATATGGTAAAACCCTGCATTTGTGCATTTTAAAGAAGCTTTAGATGACTGATTTTTTTTTTAAGGCTAGATTTCAGAAACACACCATGACATTTGCTTTTAGATGCTAAATGTTTAAAGTGATAATTTTATTTATTTTCTTATGTTGCTCTTAGGCAATTGTTGATTATTTCAGCTTATAAATTTTGAGGTGTAAAGAATGATTTGGTTAATCATTGACTAGAAATGTTTGAGCAGTTTGCAAATAGCTGCCCACTGTAGCCCAGTAAATTGTGTGCCCTGTCACTTGGCAGGTAACATCTAGGACCCTCTCCCCGGGGTCACAGAATTACAGGAGCAGAGAAGGTGGAGAGAGAAGGGAGATAAAGGAAACTGTATCATGTGCCTCTTTCTGCCAGCGCCACCACTCGATCCATTATGTACAACAGCCTCTGTAATTTTCCCAGTAACTATAATGCAGGTAGAAGGAATGCAGCCTAGAGCCTGAGGGGTTAAGGAGGCAAAAAACAAACAAACAAAGAGACCTGACCCATGTCCGTATTGCTAGTAAGTGTTAGAGCCCAGTCTGCAATTCATATTTGTTCCATTGTATCACACTGCCCCCTACATACAGTGTTTAGTGTCTTAGCTTTAGCTAGTCTTGGAGACAGAGAAGAAAAGGGAAGAAAGAGTAAGGAACCTGAAATGTTATAAGTCAAAGCGGATTTATTTGTGAATAAATTTTATTCTATTGAGAACTTTGAGTGGGAGTTATCAAAATCCTATGAGAGTGGGTTGTTGTGTTAAATGACATTTTGAACTACTTTAAAGGGTTTTAAAAACAATTTCTCTACCCCACACCAAATCCCAAAACGAGGTACAGTGTCTAGATTTCCATATTGGGAATTGGACTGTGGCTTTCACTTTGAAAAACTCTTTTCTGAACGTTGTGTTAGGTCTTTAGAGAATGATCTATCATCGACATTGACCTTGGATCAAAAACTCTATCTGGGTTCAGACGATGAAGCTGACCTTATCAAGGAACTTCAGAGTATGTGCTCCAGCAAATCCGAATCTGATATAAGCAAGGTAAGCAGTGCAAATACGGAGGATGTTGAATGGCTCCACCCAGCAGTGGAGAGATTTCTTGGAGAGCTACTGTCTCACTTGTTCCCTGAAAGAAGTCCCTAGGGAATAGTATGGTTAATATTCCAGCTCAGAACATCCCTTACCTTGCTTAGAAAAGCCGTTTCTTCCAAAGTATCATTTATACCAAAAGGGAGCTCTATTTAAGCACAGCTTGCTTTTCCAAACTCCTTTGGAAAAGTTGAAGTTAAAATTGCATATGTTAATCATATTAGCACAAATCACACCAACACATTCAGGCAGCATTTGTATAAGCCTCAATTTAAGTTTCCTTTTTTACTTTTCATATTCCTAACTTCGGCACGTGAGTCTTCAGTCAGTGAGAGCATCACAGCAAACTCATGATACATAGAAAGCAACAGCAACCACTTTCCTTACAGATTAGAAAAGTAACTGGTCTGTATAATGCAGATATGGTCATAGTCTTCATGCTGTGAAAATCGAGATCCAAATACGGAAATCAGGGACTCCAAATCTCAAAGACAGCATTAACACAATCAAGTTCAACCTCTTTTGGCACTCTGATACCTGCAGCAAATTGGACCAGACGTCCTTGATAAATAAATGCCTTTTACTTGAAAGGGAGTGTAAGAAGGTAGTTATAACTTGTGTAAGCTCCACCGAAACACTCAACATTTGATGGTTCGTAATCTCTAGGACAAAGCAGAATTGATTGTCTTATTTAACCTTGCTGGTAATGAACTGGTACTTATCCACTGGAAAAATAAGGTAATGATTAAAATTTTGCAATTTTTATTTCCTTTTCTTGCCAAGTGATTTTTTTTCCTATAGGGTTCATCTTCTTTTGACTTTTTTAACTTTTTTGTTGTTGTTGTTTTTAAATTTTTTTTTAATTGGGGAGCTCCAAGTCGTTGTCCTTCAATCTAGTTATGGAGGGCGTAGCTCAGCTCCAAGTCCCGTTGCCATCTTCAATCTTTAGTTGCAGGGGGCACAGCCCACCATCCCAAGTGGGAATTGAACCGACAACCTTGTGTTGAGAGCTTGCGCTCTAACCAGTTGAGCCAACCAGTTGCCCCTCCAGAAGTTCAGTAGCAGCTCCTTGTCTTCAGTCTAGTGGTGGAGGGCACAGCTCACTGGCCCATGTGGGAATCGAACCAACCACTCTGTTGTTCAGAGCTCTCGCTCTAACCAACTGAGCCATCCAGCCACCCCTGTTGACCTTTTTTAAATAGACTCCCTTAGAGACTTTCTCAAGCATTTGCTGTTAGTTCACCTGAAGGCCTCAAGTCTGACAGGTGAACATTAAAGGATGAACCATACATTCGATATTCTGTGGAGCTCCTGCAGGCCAGGGAAGAAGAGAAAAGAGAACACTTCTGCTGAGGGTTTTCCAGTGCCCTGAAGTTCTGCCTTCTGTGAGTCACAGCATAACTGTGAAAACATGACTTGATGAATTATATATTTTCCAGATTGCTGATTCCAGGGATGATTTAAGGAGGTTTGATAGTTCAAGAAACAACCCTACATTTTCAGCAACTGTTAATAATCTAAGAATGCCAGTGTCAGAGAAGGTAAGTGCCCATTTCCCCCCAAAATGGGACAAAGACGGTTTGCTTTGGAATTGACTTCCCAAATCTTCTTTCAGTGTGAATCACAAAGTTATTTTTAAACCACAGCTGTGAAGTGAGAAGTAGGATAAAATTTGTAAATGTGTTCATTAGTTAATCAAGGTTAGAGAGATTATTGTTTGGATTATAGCTTGAAAGAATGACACAGAAAAGCATTACTTTTTTTCCTTCTGTTTGATACTGAAAATTTTATTCCAAAATTTTGGGTTTCTTTTGAAAAGGTCGTCATTTGTTTTCATTTATGTATGCCAAGACTGGAAATAATGTAACCTCTTTCTTCTTGGTTATTCCACTTTAAAATGTATTGTTTTTCATTTGAGATTTCCTGCATCTGGGAATTAATTACAGCAAAGGACTGAGTGGTAACATAAAGATCTTTTATATGTTTAAAAAAATCTCATTTTTAGGTTAGTTTCTTAACTTGCCTAAACATGCATTATGTTTCAGTGAGAGATTTTCCTTTAAAATCAAGTCAGAATGTCAAATAAAAGAGCCAGGGTTCTAAAAGACTTCGTCATTAACCTCTTGAAATAACCTCTAGGACTGGTTAATAAGTGCCAAGAGATGGCCCAGGCTGGTACTCCTCGGTGAACAGAAACAATAAAACTACTTCTTACCCAGTAGTTATTCTGGGAGGATGCAGATTTCATACAGGCAGTTAGTAATGTATGGTTTGTTCACTAAGCCATGTCAGCTGCTGGTCACACATTGTTCTCATCCACTCCTGTGGGGGCTGACAACGCCAGGTCACCAGGTGACCTGGGGGAGCACAGAGAAAAATTCCAAAGTGAGTGCGGTGAGGTATTAAATTATTAATCCTATGTGATCACCTGACAGCCCCTGCTCTCTCACTGCTTCCTTATGTGTCAGACCTCTTTATAGTTATGTGTGAAACTGTGTGAGCTGTGTGTGGTGGGGGAAGAAGGTGGGGGCCCAGGAGGTATTGACAAGGCTGGGGTCCCACATAAAAATATATAACCTGAGGATCTGTGAACACGAGCATGACTTTTCTGGCTCACTCCGTCATATGTCTGCTTTTCGTCTCCAATTGGGAACAGTTTAGAAGCAGACAATAAAGGCACAATTTGGAGAGCACGTAAGGGAAGGTGACCTGGGGTCACTGCTGAGACTTCCAGCTGGAAAACACTGTTCAGGAGCTGTGCCTGAGCTTTGTCAGAGCACAGTTCTTAGGCCTCCAGGACCACTTTTAGGATTCCCCGTGGAACCGTCAGTAGAAGGGGCCGGGAATGTCTACCGTGCTTCCCTGAAAATAAGACCTAGCCGGACAGTCAGCTCTAATGTGTCTTTTGGAGCAAAAATTAATGTAAGACCCAGTATTATATTATATTATATTAAGACCGGGTCTTATATTAATTTTGGCTTCAAAAGACATATTAGAGCTGATTGTCCGGCTAGGTCTTATTTTTGGGGAAACACAGTAGAAAGAGAGCAGTGGGCCACGCTTTCTGCACAGGGCCAGATCTCTTTCCTGTATAAAAATGTTGGTTGGTAGTAACCAGCAGCCTTTGTTTAAATGTCTAATGGAGACTGTTTTGTACCCCTACTTCTCAGTCATGCGACCATATTGGGTTGTTATAATTAAGTTACTGTCCATAAAATAGTACTGAAAGTGGGTACGTTCTGGGCAGCGCAGGCCAGCTTTATTTTACAGGGACCTTTTAAAACATGGGTCCTTGCACACTCTCTGGGCTCCTACAGAAGAACTATGCAGTTGTTTCAAGGTGTGATTTGAGGTGGGTGTTGGGACGACTGCCTACTGCTCTGCTTGTTCTTCGCCGACCACTTTTATAGGGATTTCCTGTGGCTGGGAGACGTTTTTCTCAGGAACTGCCAGCAGAGGGCAAAGTAACACTCACTTGACAACCTTCTCAAAGCTTGGCAGGCTCATTCCTTTTCTAGCCTTCTGATAAACTCAGCTAGCATTTCTTGGTGAGATGCCAAGTTTCTTCTGTTATCAGGAAGTAATTCCCTTTAGAAGTAAGAGCTCTCTGGCCTAGTTGAAAGCACTTTCTCCTGTGTGGCCAGAGAGAGGCCTGGCAGCCACCATTATCCATTGTAAGGAGCACAATGTGTCAATTATCCTTCTCCTCATTTGCTACAGTATAACTCCTTACGACTCCAGCAGTAAGGGAATGCAGTGGGGTTTCTTAGTTGGATGGCATGTTCGCCAGCCTTCTAAAATAAAAAATCAGCAAGAAATACACACACATATTTAACACATCAATAGAAAGAGCAGATACTAATATATATGTATGAAGTCTGACAATTAAGTTCACGAACTCATCCTAGAAGTGCTACATACCTCATTGCTAAATATCAGTATGGTCACCTTCAAAGTACTCCCCTTGGGAAACTATGCACTGATGCCAACGCCTAGTCCACCATTCATAGCAATTTTGGAACTCTTTTACTGGAATGGCCATCAGAGCTGTCATCCTATTACCCTTGATGTCCTGAATGTCATCAAAATGTCTTCCTTTCAATATTTCCTTTATCTTCGGGTAAAGAAAGAAGTCATTGGGGGCCAGATCAGGTGAGTAGGGAGGGTGTTCCAATACAGTTATTTGTTTACTGGCTAAAAACTCCCTCACAGACAGTGCTGTGTGAGCTGGTGCATTGTCGTGATGCAAGAGCCATGAATTGTTGGCGAAAAGTTCAGGTCGTCTAATTTCTTCATGCAGCCTTTCCAGCACTTCCAAATAGTAAACTTGGTTAATTGTTTGTCCAGTGGGTATAAATTCATAATGAATAATCCCTCTGACATCAAAAAAGGTTAGCAACTTTGTTGCAACAAGTTTGCAAACTTAGTTGTCAGATCTTGTTATATACAGAGGGTGCCAAAAAAATGTATACACATTTTAAGAAAGGAAAAACCTGTATTAAAATTGCAATGCTCAATACATACTGATAACAAAAGATGAATACAAGTCACGTTTGACTTCTGCAATTACAAGAGGTGCTCAAAGTGGTTACCATCAGCATCCAAACACTTCTGATTACGGCGCACTACTGCTTGAGCAACACTGACCAAAGTGTCCACTTGTCATTTTTCTGGCACCCCTGGTATATATATATATATATATATATATATATATATATATATATATATATAATTAGTATCTGTTTTTTTATTATGTTTTAAATATTCTCATGAAAATGTATACTATTCCCCTAAAGCAAATGTTCTCATCTTTGGTTGCATAATTAAATCCACTTGAAGATTTTTTTTTTTTAAATCCCCAATGTCTCAGCCATGTCCCTACAGGTTCTGATGTAACTAGTCTGAGGTGCCACCTAGACATGGGGTTTTTAAAGCTCCCGGGCAGCTGGAGCTTAGACCCATGGCTCTAAAACAGCTCTGACCTGTCACCCTCATTATTTTCCACCCCATTCCCTTCTTTCCAAATGTATCTTTACAGGGGTGATACACCTTCGTGTAACCTTTTGTTATGTGTCATTCATTATTCTCACACCACAACCCACCCTTGCCCGTGTCTGTCTTTACCCTTTCTCCTTTCCATGGAGCCTTCTCCCCTCTTCAGCTGTCAGTCCTATGTGTCCTTAAAGAGTCATCTCCAGTGGCGTCTTCCCTACAGTGTTTGCCTTTACTTTCTGCCCCCTGCTTTCCCCTCTGGAGAGCAGGGATTGTAGCATCCTACTAGCTTCCAGCAGATTGAATGAATGAATGAATGAATGAATGAATGAATGAATTGCTCTGATTTAACTGTTTCTTTAAGGCTGTTTATATCGGCAGTGACTTTCTGTACCAACTGGAGGCTGTCTCTGAGCTTCATGTGCACAACTACATTGATAGTAACCTTACATGTTTCATAGAGAGAACTCTTGGGTTTCAGCTCAGGAAGCCTTAAACATTCTTAACTCTGCTAGTCCCAGGCTCTGGAACATCTCAGCTTTGGGGAAACATTTCAGAACTTGTGTTTGGCCGCCACCCCATCAGGAATGTCACCCTTAGCGTCCGTCCCCTGCCCGATTCTCACACTCACGGCCTTGAACTGAATCGCCTGCACTAAGCCAGTGACTTTACAGCTCTCCCCAACCTCCGCCATGTACCCTCACGCCTCCAGGGGCTGACTCAGCACCCCATCTCCACACGCAGCCTCAACACCCCTGGCACATTTTAGCTGTTGTGGGTGCTTCTTGTTACTTCACTCCCTGTGGGCATTCCTACCCCGGAACATAAAGATGCACGGCCACGGCCCCCGGGATGCAGATGAAGGGGTGGGTTGGCAAACAACGCACTGTGTGTCGCCTTCCCTCTGGGGGGGGCCTTGGCACTGACCCTGTGGATTTCCAGAGGGATGTCAAAGATCATGGCAACATTATTTGTAGTTTCATCCACCTCCACAGCTCACGGATCCTGTATACCTGCTAAGTGTTATCATTGTGATAATGTGCCATGTCTTCTGAATGCATGTGTGTTGAATTTGCTGGTGTTTTAGACCAAATAACAAGGTGAGATTGGCCCTACTTGGCCCATGACTAAGTCACATTTTACAGATTGAAGAAGACACCCGGGAGAATCCAACTGCCAGCTGAGGCCAAACAGTTACTTTCCATTACAGACCATATTAAGCATTTTGCCTGTTAAATTCTGATATTACATTTTAAATATTTTAAAGGTAACACTGCTGTTTGGTTGTGTTGCTCTTAAATTTAAAAAGAGGGAAAATAATCAATGTCCATTGCTTCAAAGGCATTGGGAGCAACTCACTTACTGTGTTTCCCTGAAAGTAAGACCTAGCCGGACAATCAGCTCTAATGCACCTTTTGGAGCAAACATTAACATAAGACCCAGTATATCTGATATGATATATGATATGATATGATATGATACCCGGTATTATATTACATTATATTATATTATTATATTATATTATACCATACCCGGTCACTCTGGGACTGTGGGCAGATCACCCTACCTGTCCAGCTCTCAATTTCCTCTTGAGCAAAATGAGAGACACGGACCAGGTGCTCATAAGAGTTCTGAGACACACTAGAAAAGTGAGAGCGTGTGGTTTCCAGTGAGGAAGCTTGTGAGCCTCCTCCTCACAGACCTGCTGGAGCCTTCAGTCACTGGTGAACCTGTTAGAGCGAGGACCTTCGCTCTCAAGCTGTCTGCGAAATGCCAGGCACCCAGTCCAGCACCACGCTGCTCAGTCAGTGCTCCACAGCATTTGTTGATTATTGAGTAATAGTCCAATTTTTAGTTTACGGATCTGAAAGCAGAAGTTAGGTGACTCACCTAAGGTGATACAGCTGATTTGTACAGCTGCCTACAAGTCGTTGGTCCAATTTGATGATTTCCATGAAGCTCCTCTCCTTGGTGAGGAGATCCCAGACTCTCGGTACTTGAGTCTCTGACTCCTGTGTCTCGCACTTTTGTGACCCCATGAAAGGCCTAATGAAAATCAGGCAGTGAATCCATAGGAAGTTAATTGTCAGCTTTCCCTCTCCATTGTCTTTTGTGTCTTTTCATGAGAACTTCGTTTAGGGAGAAACCTACATGGGTGCTCGGAGGTGGAGAGAGAGAGGAGGAGGAGGAAGAGTTAGGACTGATAACAGAAGTTGGTAACAGTGTCAGATGCGAAAACATTCTTTTCTTTTCTCATGCAGGAGGTCAGTCCTCTCAGCAGCCATCAAACTACCGAATGCAGCGACAGTAAATCCAAGACTGAGTCGGGTGTTTCAAAAGTTAAATCTTTTCTTCCTGTTCCTCAAAGTAAAGCCACCCTGTGTTCCCAGAACACCAAAAGAAGCAGCAGCAGCAGTAATACAAGGCAAATAGAAATAAACAACAACTCAAAAGAAGAGATTTGGAACTTACACAAAAATGAACAAGTAGAAAAACCTAACAAATAGGCCTGCCTACAATATTCTCACTCCTGTATATTTCACACAGAAACCAAGGACAAGATGTACATACCTTTAAATGAATAAAATATTTTCACTGTAATATAAAGTATGAGTGCGGGACCACTATTCAATTTTTTGTAAAGAATGTATTTATAACCAACATTTTGTTGTTGTTTTTTTTTCAATTCTGTAGGATTGAACTTCAATACCAAGAAATGATGCCAACTTTTCAAGTAGTTTTATAATAGAAATATTGTAATAGTTTTAATCAACATGTTCAGGGGTGTTAAAACAGAACTGCCTGTGTACTGTATATCTATACATATGTACATATGTATATATTTAGGAAAGTCCATGAATCATACTGCATACTACATGTCACAAAATGTGTACAATGTTGGCTTAGATAAAATGCACCATTTTAAATGGGGATCATAATTTTCTGTTCACTTGATGAGGAATGAATACAATGAGGCAATAATTAATCATTTCTAAACAGTTACTTTCCATTAAAAGCCATATTAAGTATTTTGCCTGTTAAATTCTAGTTTTACATTTTAAATATTTTAATGGTTACATTGCTGATTGGTTGCATCATGTATATTTATGCTTATGAGTTTGCATTGTGACTAATATATAAAATTATATAATGCAATAAAATGTTATCTTTTTTATAAAAGTTTTGTACCTAAGTGGATATAAGAAAGAACTGTGCAAATGCTTCAATAAATTCAGAGTTAACTCCCTCTTCAATTTAATTCTAGTAGCACAACTGATAATAATAAATTGATATTTTCTAGAACTGTTTCTTCTAAAATTACTAATGAGATTACTCTTATACAACTCAAAGTTAAGATGCCTTGACATCAAATAAAATATTGAATTAGTGAAATAATTTTGCTGTAGTTTTTATCTATAGCTTTTAGTACTTTATCCCTGCAACAGAGATTTGTATTCAATTTAGGGACATTCATAAAACATTTCCTACATGTTGGTATTTCACTAGCTGTTCACAGAAAGACCCACCCTTGTTAGATGGTTTAAATAAAAATAAAACAAACATCTAAGTGGAGTAGATACCCCCAAAAAGGTTTGCTCTACTACCAAGACTCATTTACTTGTCTAAGAGTATTGAAAGCCCTTTCATGGTCAGGGTTTACACTGAAGTACATACAGGTGCATTGATACTATATGAAACTTTACAAGAATGTCTGCAAGTATTTTTTAAAAACAAACTGGTCAAGATTATGCCACAAAGGGTGAAGGAGAAGAAGATCTATCGTGGAAGAACTCGGTTCTAACACGTGTCAGCATCCTGCCTGGGCTTTCCCTGTGCAGGGTGAGTCCTCACCTCACGTATGGGGAAGTGCAGTGAGATGGAGGGGTAGGGGGTGGTGATCAGAGCAAGGGACAGCATGGGTGAGTGGAAGAGGCTGGAGGAAACAGTCTTAGGCTTGAACACACTGAGTCCTTTGAGCTGGAATCAAATTCATGGTGTCCTAGTGATATTTGATACTCTCAAGTGTTTTCAGAGAAAGACACTAATCTTGGGAACAAAACTGTTCTCAGAACCATAGACCAATATGCCCAGATTCAGGTGACTCTACTGCGTATTTCCTCCTGCTTACACACACCTGCTTAGATTGCATCAATTTCTGATAGTGAGCAAACATTGTACTTTATATTAGCAGCTTTTCTGAAGATAAAGATCCCATTAGTATACGAAGGACCAGAGAAAACAAAACCAAATTGGAATGCATTATTCAGAGGACCTATAGTAGCTGATCCATGCAGCTTTGACTCGTCAGTAAAATTCAGCAGGTGGCACTTTTTATAATTGGATGGCAAAGTGCAAAATGTCTATAAAGAGAGCATTTAGATCTGGGGCTTTGAACATGCAGGTAGAGACTTACTCATGGGTCATTCTATGTGAGCCATGACATAGAAACGTGTAATATGTAACACCTGTGCGTGACATTTGAGAGGCGAGATGAGACGCTCCCGCTCCTGTCCTCCTTTCTGAACTGTTAATAAACTGATAAATTGGGGCAAATAGAGCACAGGAACTGAAAAAATAAAACTTCTTGTGCTACCCTAAAGTGCTCTGCATCACTGACCTTGTGACACCACTTCCGTGACCCTAGGGTTTTGACTTGGACAAAAGTAACTTCTAACTCCAGAAATCTTTCCTTCTATAATTTATTGAGTATCTCACTCTCAGATTAGTTTTCCCCCGCCCCTCAGCTGGATACTCAGAGATGGAATCAGAATCTCTACATTTAGTTAGAAAGAAGTCCGTCAGCTACGACAAAGGAAACAAGGTCCGTCACATTAAGATGCCCCAGGTGCATGGTGTTGGAATGGAGCCGTGAAAGACAACTTACTGGAAGAGCAAGTGAGTGAGGAGAAACAAAGCCAAGGAAAAATGGAACAAAAGCTAGAAAAGTGGAGAAGACAGAAAGACACACAGGCTGAAGACTGCAGTTTTGGCAAGACATCTCATCCGGCTAATCCTGGCTGAGTCCAGTAACTGAAGGGGAAAAAATGTGCCAAATATTTAATACCAAACAGAAGGTACTCTGTTAACTACTTGAGGGCAAAGGCCATTCTGCCTTACTCATTTCTTTTCACCTCCAGTTATTAGTACTGATAAATAGTTGTACTATAATATATATAAATGTTTGACAAGAACAGATAAATATATGATGATATGATGGTGGTGTCCTAGTCTAATCAGGAACCCCAGTTCAGTCCAGATTCCTCTCAAGAAAAACTATAAGATTTTACCACCACCAGCAATACCACCAAAATAGCTATCTACATGCCTTTCATGTAAAAATGTAGAACTCCTGGAGTCATTATATGGAGTAGACTGATCATAGAAGAACAAAATCAAAACAAACAAAATAACTGACAGTGTGGTCCCTGTGGGGTGACCATAACTCCATCATCACCTTTGAGGTGCTAAATACTCATTTATACTTCATCCTGTAAATACTCATACATTAAGTACCTTTCCCTTTAAACTTGATGTTTATCTGATTAACTTGAAGAGCGTTACTGTACCCACTAATCCTTTATACAATGTTCACGACTCAGCAGTCATGTCAGCCATGGAAGTCTTGTGGTGTTTGTGTGTGTGTTTATTTTAGTGAAGCCTACACCCTGTTAGTTGCATCTCCCCCACTCACTGGAGCATTTATATTGCCAAGACATCATTACTTTGTTCTTTCTCACGCCTTCCTTGACTGATGTACTTAAAAACCACTTTCGACTTTTCAAAAATAAGGCCCAGGTTCATGGCAGCATCCAGTACTTTGTGGTAGAACTGAAATGAAATGCCTGCTTTTTAATTTCAAATCAAGCCCCATTTCCCCTTGGGAATAGCCAACCTGTATATTGTAGAGTCTAGCAGTGTAGTGCCTTTAAAAGAGACACCAACAGACGTATGAGGTCTGACAATTAAGTGAACTTGTTGCAACGATGTAGCTAACCTTTTTTGATATCAAAGGGATTATTCATTAGGAATTTGTACCAACTTGACAAACAGTTATGTAAGTTTACTATTTAGAAGTACTTTTCAGTACTGTGTGAAAAAGTTACATGAAAACAACCTGAACTCTTCACCAACAATTCATGGCTCCTGCATCACGACAATGCACCAGCTCACACGGCACTGTCTGTGAGGGAGGTTTTAGCCAGTAAACAAATAACTGTATTGGAACATCCTCCCTACTCACCTGATCTGGCCCCCAATGACTGCTTTCTTTACCCAAAGATAAAGGAAATAATTGAAAGGAAGACATCTTGGTGACATTCAGGACATCAAGGGTAATACAACGACAGCTCTGATGGCCATTCCAGAAAGAGTTGCAAAATTTCTTTGAAGGGTGGACTAGGCACTGCCATCATTGTCTGCCTTCCCAAGAGGAGTACTTCGAAGGTGACTGTAGTGATATTCAGCAATGAGGTATGTAGCACTTTTTCGAGAATGAGTTCGCAAATTTAATTGAACTCGTATACTTCAGGGAACACCATTTATTTCGAAGTCCATGTAAATGGTGCCTCCCTTGCATTGTAAAAAATGTCCACCTGCCCAGAGTACTTGCAGTTCAAATCCAAGCTGAGAAAGAGCCTCCCTTAAATTGAAGAGATGTTGCTTTGAACCCACAGAGGAGGGACGCATCTCTACCAAAGTCAAAAGCCAAGGTATACATGGCAATGACAGCAAATGCATACATGTTTTGATCTAAAATAGTCATAATTACTGATTGTTGATTGATATTTAAGTCTCATTAATCTGGGGAGCACTCAGGTATTTGCATTTTGATTGAAAACTTGTAAAAATAAAAGGCTTTTTATCATCCAAAGTAAGAATCTCTAGTTGAGAAAATGCATGTGCCATACCCAAACATGAAGCATTTTTCCCCTCGCACCCCAAGGTCTTCCCCAGGTCTTCTCAATCATGCCTCGAGCTAGCCCAGCTGCCCAGCTGACTAGTCCTGGCACTCATCAAATATCTTAAGACCTTTCTTTTGGGCTCACTCTTTTCTCCAGCTCAATTGTGTACTTCCTAACTTGTCATGATAGTTCCTTTTTTTTTTTTTCCTTCAGCAGCATATCAGAAGGATCATTTATGCTAGCAACCTGATTCTGTCTCATTTTTCCTAATTGAATCCCTGCTATTTCCAAGAATTCATTGTTTCTCTAAGTAATACCAGAAGGGTAGATACAAACATAAGGTACTAGAAGCAACCTATATCCAGTATGGCTTCTTCTAAAAATAGATAAGGATTTGAACTTCTGTGAATAGACTGGAGAGTCCAAAAATGAGTTAGAAACCTTTCACTCTTCTAGACAGTGCTCAGTATCAAAGATAGTACACAACCTCATGACTCCAGACAGAACTCCATTCGCTGTAGGATGTATCACTATTTAGTGAGTTATTGTATTGATTCTATCAAAGAAAATCAGATTGAACCAGGCCTTTTTTATACCAAAATATCTAGCTGAATTAGAATTTTAGACTAAGAGAAACCTCTGAGGACTTTCTACGCAAGTCTGAAATTTTACAGAACGGAGAACCTAGGCCCAGAGAAATTAAGTGATTTGCTTCAGGTAATAAAAAAACTTAGTGCAAATTAGACTAAAGCTCAGATTATATGACTCATGCTGCCACCCTCTTTAATCATGATCTTTAGTTTTTACCTGGCCCGAATCCATCCCCTTAACTACACTGGATTTTCCTTGGGAAACAATTCCTTCCTTTCTCTGTCAAGAGAAGCAGGCAGAGCTGACTCCCTCCCCAGCTACAATAGTTGGCATGTGACCCAGTCCGGACCAATCAGAGCCAAAGACACTCAATTCTAGGCCCGTGTTTCAGGTTCAAGTAGAGGCAGTCTCCCTACTACAAAGGTTGTTGCAAGGAAAGATCGTAAGTCTGGAGCTGCTGGCAGCCACTTTGCCACCTCAAGGAGCAAGCCTCTTTTCCAATAGAATCAACATAAAAGCAGTTAGAAAGAAGAAGGCTGAGTCTTGATAATACGGTTTGAACACCTAGATTTGTCAGTACCCAAGGAACCCTGGGTTCCCACGAGCCAACAAATTCCCCCTTTCTCTTAAGTCGGTGTGATCAGACTTCTGTCTCCTTGTGACTGGAAGTCCTGAGTAATACAACTGTCTACTATAGCATGCCATGTATGACGAACTTTTGTAAGAAGGAAAGAAAGACATTCTGTAATCATAATGTAGATATCTTTTCTTTTTCAATGGTATGCTCTGATATAATGATACAAAGTCTTAGAAAACTTTACTTTGTTCTGTCTTAACAGTGTGTTTAGTTATGGGTGCTGCGCCAACTGGAGTGCAGAGAACAGGATCCAGTATCTGTCCACAGCAAGTAATTGAAATGGGAAAATCCAAGCCAGGGAATATATTAAGAAACCATTTTTAAAATCTTCCCACAGAACACTCTAAATTTTTTTTACAAACCAATAACTATGTAGAGACAGAAAGTAAATTAGTGGTTTGTTCGGATGAGGAAATGGAGGGGTTGAGGGAGGTGATAGCTAAAGGGCATGGATGGGGTTTCATTTTGAGGTGATAAAAATGTCTCAGATTGATTATGGTGATGGGCAAACAACCCTGTGAGTATACTAAATCCATGGAATTTTAATGGTTTTAAATGGAAGAATTGTATAACATCCTGTCCTTTTGTGAATTATTTTTCAGTAAAGTTGTTACCAAAACAACAACAATAACAGCAACAGAAAGTTGCAATCTAAGGATTGTACTCTTGCGGACCATAAACAAAGTGTTTTCCTTTTCACATGGCAATCGTATTGTAAAACTGTCAATAGGAAAAAAAAAAACCAGAAAGCTAATCCAGATTTAACTCTAGCAGAGTTGTTCAAATTTTTTTTTTGATTATCAGTAGTATAGACAAAAAAAATTTCCTAGCTTCATTTTCAATGCCACATCTGCATATTTCTTGCTAAGGCAGTGCTTCTGGCTTTGGGCAGCGTGGGCTCAGTGGCTGTGTAGGCCGAGTCTTGGTGGTCTGGATCAGAGAGCAAAGCTGTGACTCATGTGGATTCTTCTTTTTGCAGCAGAAGATGGGATTTGATCTTGGGTGAGGTCTCCCAGGATCGTTTCGGAGGTGGACAGGTAGGACTGGCCTGGGACCATCAAGGCTTCTGGGGAAGTGCCCTATATCTCTAATACTTGCTCTGGCTACTATTTAATCCTGCACCAGCTGAGGAGAATGTTTGGAGGTTTGGAATGGGTCAGTGCCAACCAATGTCCATGAACTTCGGCTTCATTAGCATCGTAGTAGATTCCTTTGGCAGATCCCTCACCCTAGGCCTGGTCATTTACTAAATGAATTACAAAAGTCTCTAAGAGTGAGGAAGAAGGGAAGGGAAGTGGAAGAGGATCCAGCTATCAGGGCTTGTGCTATCAGGACATTCGGGGCTGAACTTGGACATGATCAGTCAGTGTGTTCAGTGGCCTATAAACTGGTCATTTTGAGACCTTCATCAAACAATCCCTTCATCACATGTTACAGGTGAGACCAAGGAAGCCTAACGGTAGGATGTTAGCCCAATGTCACAAGCAACCTAGCAGTCATAAGCAATCTTGAGAAATGGTTGAAAATTATGCGAGATTCCTACAACCAATTGGGTCATCAATTATCCATGTCTTAGAGGCTTTCTCACCAAGGCAGCGTGGAAAGTGATTGGCCATGTTTATCCACTTGGGACTTACCCAATGGAAAGGATGATTGTAAGCACTGTTTGGGACAGATTTTGATAAGGATTGCAAATCCCGGTTGTGAGGATCATCTGATCAAAGATGTGATCGCTTTCAATACTGGAGCTCTGAATGGCCTCTGTATGCAGACCCAGACAGCCAGACACTCAGCAAACTGTAAGCTGAAAAAGCAAGAAGCTTAAATCAAAGGAAGACCAGCTCACTTCCCCAGCCCTCAAATAATAAAACAAAGTGCAATGAGAAAGCTTAGAGTCAGAACTATGGAGAATGAAAACAAGAGTGTTTATATGGGTTGGAGAAGAATCTTACGTGACAGCTTCTACCACATCTGAGCAAGGACAGCAAACCCACTCAAGCCCTTTCCTTTGCTGCTCTAAGGCACTGCCCGTGCACATCTTCCTTTCCTTTATGACATGAAGTTTCCAGCCTCTCCTCCACCACTAACACACTCCAATTTCTTTCTTTCTTTTTTTTTTTTTTCCAAGTGGCAACAACCCAGTTTGCTACTTGGGAGGAAAAATACATCTTAATAATTGTAAAAATAAATACTGTCAATACAAAAGGAATATTAAAATAAATCCATTCTGTGTTCTATTGACCTTAACAATGTTTCCTAAAAGAAACTGTCTTGTCCTCTGAAGAACAGACCAAAGGCACCTACAGAATAGGTAGAGATCCGAGCTGAAATCTGTCGTCAGAGTTTGCCTCTAAATGGAGAACAAAATATTAACCTTCAGAAAGGATGTAAAATCACTAATTATGAAAGAGCTCAGCACCGGTTATGTGAATAAACGTCTCTCTGATGAAAGCCTCTTGGAGGACTAACCATATTGGATAAGGGTTCCAGGACATTCATCTCATTCACGACTACTTCCTAGTACCTCTGCATGACATTACGAAGCCTGAAGGGGTCAAGCTTGAAGGGTCTTAAGCATGTTTTCCGTGTAGCATTAACAGTCAGGACAATGGGGCCTCAGGGTTCAGCTCAAAAGATGCATAGATATAACACCTAGCCCCCTTAACCTTACCGCTTTGTCCTGCCTTTTATTTATAGCATTCATCAGTGGCTAAAATTAGGTTATTTGTTTGCTTATTTGTTTATTCATGTATTGCCCCTTTACCAATTGAATGTAAGTTCTGTGAAGGCATGGACTTTGCTCTTTCTTTCCTTTATCCATGCCCAGTGACCTCATGGTCAATACTCAATAAAGACTGTTTGAGAGCACAAATGAATTACACTTGCATGGTTTTCCCCAAATGGGACGTAAGCTCCCTGACAACAGGGAGCTCGTCTCTGATTCATGACTGAGCCCTGAGTGCCCAGCCCTATTCACAGCCCTGGGAGACTCTCAGAAAGTATTACATGAATGTACACGTGGCCCCAATTAAGCCTGAGATACAGTGGTGATTATTTAGTATAGATACTTCTTTCAATCACATTTCCTTTTATTTAAAGGGATTTAGAATATTTAGGAGAATATCTTTCAGACTACCTATGCTGAGTTGAATGATGTTCCTCCAAAATCCGTGTCCATTTGAACTCATGAATGTGACCTTATTTGGAAACAGGGCCTTTGCAGATATACTCACACTATTGAGGATAAAGGTGGGCCTAAGTCCAGTGACTGGTGTCCTAATAAGAAGAGGGAAAGTCCAACACTCAGAGACACAGAGATTGGGATGATACATTTAGAAGCCAAGGAATGGCCAGGGCTGGGGGCAACCACCAGAAGCTAGAAAGAAACAAGGAGGGTCTTTCCCTAGAGACTTCAGAGAGGGCGTGGCCATGCCAACACCTGGACTTTGGACTTCTAGAACTTCCAGAACTAGGAGAGAATGACTTTCTGTTGTTTTAATCCACCCAGGTTGTGGTACTTTATTACAGCAGCCCTAGGAAATTTATAATACACAAGTTCTCCTTTCTAAAAATACGAATGCTGTTAGTCAAAAGATATAATGAAATCAATATCGAAAAGAGTTACACCTAGCAATCTGGAAGTTCCTCCATTTTGAATGTGGGACATTCTACAAAAGACAAGATCGTTCCAGATAAGACACTAACTGTGAACTAGCCTAGTCTGTTGGGCATTTGCCTGAGGAAGTTAGAAGTTATTATCCCATGACACGGAGTGCGCACTCAGTTTCATAGCAGGTGCAGTGAGCAAGCACACATTGCTATTACCTCCACTGACGGAAAGCCAAGAGCATAGATGTAGTGAGTCATAGAAATGCAGAGGGTGCCAAAAAATGTATACACATTTTAAGAGACGAAAAAACTGTATTAAAATTGTAATGCTCAATATATACGGATAACAAAAAATGAATACAAGTCAAGTGTGTACATATCTTTTGCACCCCTGGTATATGAGACAGCCTCTAGGAAAGCCAAGGGTATGTGAGTGTAATACATCACACACACACAGGCCTCACACTCCCTGAACTGCATTATGGAAGAATGATGCTGACTCGGCCTACCCTCCTGGGGCAACACAAATCATCAGAACTGAAATAATTAGTTGAGGTTATAGATATGTATCATTAACAAGACCTGAAGGAATTTTTTAATACAAGACATTAGAAAACAAGAATTGGGAATACTTAAATCTACCCTATGGGAAAATAATTTCATACATGTAGAGAAAACCATTTCCTCATCTGCCCCACCTTCCCTCTGCCCCAGTAAACACAGGAGAGGACGTGAAGGCCAACCGGGATGGAAAGACGTGATCCCCGGAGAGAGAAGACACACTGTCGAGGTCTTACGGGCTACTCCAAGGTAATCTGTGATACTGCGGAAGGATGGGGGAAAGACAGCATGTCCTTGTCTGTGTTAGGGACACAGCAAGTTTGACCCCCTCCTGGGAATTCCTGCTCAAGCATGGGAGGAAAAAAAAAGGGGCAAAGGCCACAATCCCCCTTAGAAGGAGTTGTTGATTCTACTGTGTTGAAGAGTATAAAATTATTCCTCGTTGGGCAAAAACGGTCAATATCAGCAATTTAGTATGTTGGAACCTGGTGTATTGTGCTGGACGTTTGGGGGAGGAGCCTCCTTCTCTGCTCCTTTCGGTGGGAGGAGGCGTAACTTCCACAACTGGTCCAAAGTGAGTGTTTTCCCAGTGACAGAACACAATAAAACAAGTTCCGGAGTGCAGAGCCTGGGGTCTAACTCCAACTTTTCCAGGTCACACTAGCAGAACTCAACAATCCTTAACTTTAGGAAGGAGGATGTTTAAGTCAAACCTAGAAGATGGCATTTCTTTATATTGTTCTCTAACTTGTGTATCACTTCGTTTTAAATACACATTGTCAGTTTATTATTTTAATGAAAATGACCCTTCCATAGTTTTAAAAACACAAGAAAAGAGATTCTTTGTTCTCTCCAAACTCTTTCCCGGCTCAGCAAGCCTGAAGAGGTGTTACTGCCTGCCTGGGACTGCACTCTGAAGAGAGCCTGCCTAGGTAGGGAGAGCTGATTGTCTCATACACTCTGTCAACCGCGTAGCCCAATTCAGTGATTCGCGGTCACACTGGCCATAACTGTCCTTTAGAGGAAATACAACTAATCACTGTAACACAATGTTGGGCCGGCCGGTGGCTCAGATGGTTGGAGCGCCAAGCTCCCAATGCCAAGGTCAACGATTCGGTTCCCACAGGGGCCAGTGAGCTGCATGTGTGCTGCAGCTAAGACTGTGAACACCAGCTCTCCCTGGAGCTGGGCTGCTGGGAGCAGCTGGAGGTTGGCGTGGACTGCTGTGTGCTGCCATGGGCTACTGGAGGGGCTGGTGGCCAGCATGAGTAGCTGGCAGCCAGCGTGAGCCGCTGTGAGCTACCGTGACCTGCTGTGTGCTGCCGTGGGCAGCTGTGGCCTACCATGTGCTGCCATGAGCTACTGGCAGCCGGCGAGAGCTGCTGTGAACTGCTGTGAGCGGCCAATCGATGACTGGCAACCGACTGCCTCAGGGCGGGGGGAGCGCAAGGCTCATAATACCCATATGGGCCAGGGAGCTGTGTCCTACACAACTGGATTGAGAAACAGCAGCTTGAACCGGAGTGGGGAAGGGGAGGAGGAAGAAGGGGGGGGAATGAAATACGATGTCGTTGGCATAGCTGTTTTTCTTGTTTTTGTCTTAATAGCCAAAAGCTCAAAAGCAATAACCCATTTGTCCTGAAGGAGAAAAGAGGCACCAGGAGGGTGTCCTCAATGGCACCAGATGGAAATCACAAGGATAAATACCATCCAAGAAGTACCTGCAGGGGAGTTGCGTATTTCACATTTATTAATAATTCTGCTGGCCCCTCAGCCTGGTATCAGTCCACGAGGTACCACTACTTACACGGCTGCTCCAGAGAAAACCCACTCGTTATAAGAGACTGTATGCAGGCCAGACTACCTCCCCCTGCTGCTTTCCAGAGGCAAAGGCCTTGCAGGACCCAGGGCAGTTGATCCAGCACATTCCTCCAGGACCTCTCCGTTTGCCATGGGGTCTTACAACCTAGACAGCAAGAGCTGTGAAAAGAAAGTTCGGAGGGAGTTGACAAGATAATTTAATGAAGTTCTCCCAACAAATAGGATGGTGTGCAAATAAGATAAAAAGAACCAAGCCCTCCGAAAACAAAATGAACAACAATATGAAAGGCAAGGTCAGAAGCAGAGCCAAGAAAGTTTTCTAAAACATCATGAGAAGATAAACATAATGCCAGCTGGTTGTGTTGACTTGTCTTTCTTCTCAGGGGTTTTCTTATTTCAGTTTAAGCATTGTTCCAGCCCCTTGCTGGAACTTGCAGCTCCAAAGAGCCAAGTAAAATGTAGTCACCACGCTTTATATGCCTTTCCTGGGATCTGTTACTTATTTGTATGGGGAATTGATTCAAGGTTTATATAGAGCATGTTATTGAAATACTGGCTTTTTTTAAAAAACCTTAAAGGATAGAATATTGTAACAAAAGACTTGGTATTGATAAACATAAAAGATCTCCCAAAACAAATGTAGAGAATATAAATGAAAGTCCTGAATGCAGTTTTGAATGAAATAATCATTCCCTTTTAAAACAGAGTTCTGCTTTCTCAAAGGATGAAAATTAAAAGTATTTCTTACAAATTACATTGATCTTCCCTAGAAATATCGTACAAAAGTTAGAAATGACCTTAATGCTGATGGAATTGAATGGTGATCATCCCTGTTCCCAACAGATTTGTCTTAAAAAATTGTAGGACTCTTATGACATAGTCACATATCATGTCCCTAAATCCTTTCAAATGTCATTGAACTGAAAGACTTTGGTGAAATAGATTTTGTCTCCTGGCTTTGGTTAGCGTGGATGCTGGTGGTTAATTCACGCACAGAGTTAATGAAATCAGGGTGAGTATTGCATTGCTCCAAAGCAGAACAGCACCCAAGTCTCCCTCCATTTTCTCTAACTCAGCACCATGGCAGACCCCTGGCTATGAAAATAATTGATTGCACTAAGAGGTATGTGGACTGGACTTGGAATAACTGACTAAACAAGCAACCCAAGTTCATGTCACCCATTTCATCTTTGTGATTGAAAAATAACATTTGGATGTTTTTCTTAGACTTGCTGTTCATTTGCTTTGATGCTGCTGTTGACTGGGTCTGAGTCAACACCAGAAATACTAAAACTCTTTTGGAGGTAGTTAAAAATTTACCCCTGCACAGAGACATGGGCCATAAAATGCCCATATGAACAGATCCTCATTTGGGCATATGATTCCGGGGGTGGTTCACTGACCTCCAAAGCCTCCGATCAAAACTCTCTGATGCTAGAGAAGCTGACAACCAAATAGGTGAATTGTTGGGAACCATTTCTAGTCAGGGAGCCCCACAGTGAGAAGCCAAAAACTGACTCAGTCAAACACTGTTGTGTGAGGGGAACAAAGAGAAGACATTACCTCTCTGTCCTTTGATAGGTAAGAAGTTTGATATTGATCATCTCAGCTCCAAAGCCCTGGGACAAGGAAGAATTGTGCAGCTGAGTTGGAAATTTCCCATCCTATCCCAAATTCTCACATATTCTGACAGTAAAATCCCATCACTGAAGGTAACGTATGTAGAACTCTTTCTATGACCTTGAAAAGCCCAACTAATACAACTGCCAAAATGTGAGATGGGATGTCCCACTGGGGTTATTCAACTGCCTGCTGGAAATCTGACCTCTCTCTTTCCTATCTCTTCCCTGTAGCTTCACAGCGAAGATGGCACCACCCCACATACCAGCCTTCATCTTAGATACTGATTTTCTTTATTGAAAACACCTCCTGTTTGCCTCTGAGTGTGGGTATGGAAGTAGATAGTCTCTGGGCAGTTGAACTCTGAAATGAGTAATCTGGAAACTTGGAAAACAAGTGCTAACAAAGTTTATGAGGGTGGGGAATTACATCTCAATTAGAACTTGGACAGACTCCTAGAATTTTCTAGCTGTCCTTCAGGGCAGTGTTTTTAAGAAAAATATTAGTCAAGATGAGTCACAACCAGTCACATAGGTCACAGGAAATAGAAATACCACGGAGATTCATACCGATCAGGTCTAAAGAGCATTAAGGACCCTACCACTCCCACCTACCCCACACACACTGATATTCATGTCACTGGCATACACCCCCCTCATATCCAGAGCAAAGACGCATGCCCTGATATGCAAGATTAAGATGGAGTGCCTGCTTAGGATTTGGATCAATGTTCAAATCAGAAAGGAGATTCAATAAGCAGAGAGTCTTAAAGAAAATGGTTAATCGTTTTTCTAGGATGAATTATCTTAAGGCAAGGGATTAGATAAGATTTTCTAATTTCTCATTTCTGGAACTGATAATTTTGAGGAAAGTTTCTAGAAAGGGTTTAGGGAAGACCAAGTGTTTTTCTCAGCTAGATTTTGGGGGAAATATTTTCCATCTTTAAAAAAAAAAAATGTTCTCTGAAAAGTGATATTAGATAACCTGTAGTTGCTTAGGCATAAAACTCTGAACTATTGAGTTGTTTGCTCACTAGTAACCAGCCACATAGGCAGCAGTAATAGTAACAAGAAGCGCACCACTTCAAGCTAGGCCTCATCACCTGAACTCTCATCCCCTATGACTCCACATGTTCCCCGATCTCATATTATCTCTCTCAGATCTTCCTAATTCCCTCAAATGTGCCCATTGTGTCCTCTGGAATCATGGGCCTCTCAGCAGAATCTCCTGCATCTTCAAACACTTGGCCAACTATCTTCTTCACCATATTGTTCTAATGAAAACATCGCTCCGTCTGAACTTCCTGTTCTTCCTGGGGCCCTCTCAAGTAGGCTGCTTTCTGTCTCACATATCTGGTACCACCACACCTGGAGGCGGAGGGTGATTATCACATCCACACATGGTATCTCCCTCCTCCACAAACCTGTATCCCATCATGATCTCAATTTCAACATTCTATTCTCTGATCACCTCCTTGCAACTCCAAAAATATTGAGACCCCACAAAATTCATAGTCCATTAAACCACATGCTTTTTCAATATTCCCCATCCATTCTGTGTCCTAATTTCTCTCCTCCCCTAGTTTGTATTACCTGGCCCATAATTATAGTCATTCCTTTGTATCTCTCCTCAACTCCCTTATCTCCTCCCTCTTCTGTTGTACTTGCTTAGCATAACCGCAAACCTAACTAAATCCAGTTCTCTACCTACTATAGTCACCTATATGTCTATACCCATACAGCTGAAGATGCTTACAAAGCACACAACCATCCTGACTAGTCTCTCTTCAAATTCATGCACTCCAGTGCAATGAATCCTTCTACGATACCTGACTATATTTTTTTATTTCCTCTGCCCATTCATTCTCATATTTAACTCCAAAGCCACGTGCCAACAGAACCAAAATACCAGAAGATATTACTTTTTCTTTTGCTCTCTGGGCATCTAGGTAGCACTCATGGCGACCGGAGCCCTTCGGCCAGTTGTCTCCTGCCCCAGTATACTTGTCCACAGCTCTAAATGCCTTCCCAATTATTCACCCTAATATTCTCTTTTTTAAAAAATGTATGCCATGACTTTAAAAGATTGGGAGAAACTATCTTAGAGGACAATTCCTTCTCCTTAAATCCCCAATATTTCCTTTCCCATCTTCATGCTCAACTTATAACTTTCTTCCTATTTAATTGATAAAAATTGAATCAATCAAAAAGAAAGACTTTCATAAACTACCACCCCCACATTTATCAACTTACTTTCTGTCTTGTTCCTATGAATAATGTCCATCCTTCTCACTAAAGCGATCCCTTCTCTGGTGCCCCAGATCCCTTCCCTCTCCCTATTCAAGGTACCCTGGGACAACGCTCAACACTTCTCCCGGCTCCACCCACTTTCCCTTCTCCTTTAATTATCCCCATAGCCAGTACACTAATAGGATGTTATTCCTCTTATCTCAAAAACAAACAAAAAACTTGACTTCACTTATCACCCATTTCTCTCCTTTAAGCAAAGTTTATAAAAGTCTATACTTACTGTCTCTGGTTTTTCTCTTCCCAATATCTTGAATCCTACTAAAATGCTCTTATAGAAGTCACTAATGGCATTTGTAAAGCTAAATTCAGTGGTCAATTCTCATTCCTCATTTTAATGGACCTGCAATATTTGACTAAGTTTATCATCCCTTCTTGAAATACATTCTGAACTTGGATTTGAACACCATTCTCTCTGCATTCTCCTCGCCTATCTCATCTCATTCTCCATTTCTTTTCCATGATCTCCAAAGTTAGACTGTCTCAGGCCCTCATTCCCTCTTTTCTATGTTCATTCAGACTCTAGACCATCTAACCTGAAAGCATCCTTAAGCTTTAAAGTGCCGATAGATCACTATGATGTCAATACTGGTCCAATAGTTCCAGGGTAGGGCCTGAGACTATGTATTTCTAACACTCTCAGGTGCTTTAGTAGCAGGAGCTAGTTCACTGTCATGGCGCAAACACAAATATACACTTTGATGACTTTTATATTTCTGTCTCCACTCTGGACCTCTCTCCTAACCTTCTGCTCCATGTAGTCAACAGTTCAGTGGACATTCCACTTGGATGTCTCAAAGTGAACATGTCTAAGTGTCCTGAATCCTGCATGCGTCCTCAGTCTTGCCCCTCACCCCAGCCAGCATCTCCTTCAGTCTTCCTAATCTTAGCAAATAACAATTTCATCCTTAAAACTTCTCAGACCAAAAACTTTAATATCATCCTCGAGTCTTCTCCTTCTTTCATACCCTATATCCAATTTATCATCAAATTTTATTGCTCCTGTCTTCAAGATACATGCAGAACCCAACCATGTCTCAGCTCCACCAGTTTTGTCACCTTGGGCCACGCTGCCATGGTCTCTCACTAGGACTACTGCAATAGAGTCCTAACTGGTCTCCCAGTTCTTTCACTCTTTTACAGTCCAGTCTCAACACAGCATAAAATGACGCTGCTAGAATATAACTCAAATTACTCCACCTGTCACTGAAAACACTCAAAAGCCAGAAGACCGTGTCATTGGCCCGTCTCCCACCCCTAGCTTCACCCCCATGATTCTATTTCCCTCTCTAATCCGGATGCAGCACCTCGTGGCTGTTCCTTCAACATACCAAGCATGATGTTGCCTTTGCTTTTGCTTTTGCATTTGCTTCAAATATTCCCGGTACCCACATGGCTTCCTTCCGCATTTCCTTCAGGTCTCTGCTCAGTTGTCACCTTACCAATGAGGACTTTTCTGACTATGCCATGTAAAACAATCCCTCTTTACTAAAACCCAGCTTTATTTTTCTCGTTAATTACCATCTGTCATGGCCAGCCCCATGAATCTGAGAACTTTGCCGTTTTTGTTCACTGCCCCTAGACCACATAGATGCACTCAGGAACGTGTTGAACGTTTGCTCAAGGATTTTCACTTGATGTTACCGCCACTTTCTGAATAAGTGCCTCTAAAGCAGCCTCAGATGCCAGGCACTGCCCGGCTGTCCTGTCCTCGGCTGATAAGCTTCAGTCTCCCTGGTCCAGCTTCTGCTGTGCTCTGTAGGTTTTCTCGGCATCACAGCTCTTCTCAGCCCGCCTTAGAAACCTAATCTGTAAGGTCAGTAGTTCTCAGCTGGCTGCACAATAGAACCATCTAGGGAGGCTTAAGCTATCCATAACCTACCTCATTCTACCAACATTCTTCTCTAACTGGTATGGGATGGGCCTTGTTTCAGTGTTTTCTTAAGTTCTCCAGATTTTCCTAATGTTCCTAGTCCAAGTTTCACAACCACTGCTCTGATGATTACTACAATTTTCGTTCAGGCTGCTACAACAAACACTACCAGCTAGGTGGCTTAAACAACACACATTTAGTTTTCACAGTTCTGGAGGCTGGGAGTCCAAGATCAAGATGCTGGCAGATCTGGCACTGGAGAGAGCTGGCTTCCTGATTCATATGCTGCAGTCTTCTCACCACAACCTCACAAAAATGAACCAGAGAGCAGCCTGGGTCTCTTTTCTAAGGGCACTAATTCCATTACGTGGGCTCCACCGCCATGACCTCATCAGCCCCAAACGCTCCGCCCCCTAAAATCATCATATTGGGGTTAGGGTTTCAACACATAAAGTTTTAGGGAGGATACAATCATTGAGTCATGAGCATCACATTAATCTCAAAAGGATAGTCTAGGTCAGTGAATTTTTTAAACTTTAATATGAATAAGAATCTCCTGGAAGGTTTGTCATAAAGGTTTTCTGGGTGAATTCCCTATTCATTCTAATTCAGTAGGCTGGGGGAGGGGAACATGAGTTTCTATTTCTAATAAGCGCACAGGTAACGCATGACACTGGGGGGCCAGGGCCACAGTCAGAGAGCCACTGGCCTAGTTCTTTCAGGTTGATTAATGTCTGTGTGGAGGAATCTTTCCCTGTCTTTCCAAGGACTGGGTCGAGGACTAAATGGGACAGCACTTCCTGTGATTCTGGCCATGTCCTCCGCGTACCTACACCTGGAGAGGCAGGGGCAGAGGCTCTTTCATTCTCCCTCTTCTCCCCAGTAGTGAGCACACAGCTAATTCCGTTTTTGGGAAGACTGACTGAACTGTGCACTGATTTAGTATTTATTTAAAGTATTTATACAAGTATTTGTTAAAGTCCTATTATGCACCAGGTACCATGCTGGCACTGGAGAATACAACAGTGTGTTCTTGCCATAGCAAAGTTAACCACCTGTCCCAAAGTGTTTTTATGAATTTCTTCCAAGGATCAATAACCAGCCTGTGGGATTATTCCAGAGTTCTCCAGATGGCCTCAGCAGGAAGCTGGTTATGCCCTCACAGACCTTTGCAGTTACTGAACAGTTTGTCCATGAGCAGTCCCTTCAAACGACAAAAAGTATGTGCTCTCTTCCATAAGCACACGCTAAAAGATGGCAGGTGGAAACAATGTTGATACGCAAATATTTTCCAGCCAATAGTAAGGATTCCCATGCCCTTCCCTTGCTGAATAAATGTTTTTGGCCAACCTTCCCCAAGACATAGAATGTAAGTGGCACAAGGAAATGTAGGCTTGCATGGACAAATAAACTGAGAAACACTGTATAAGACATTCCACTCTTAGTCAAAAAAGCACCTTTGCATATTAAAGACGCTGCGAAGTCCTGCAGTAACCAATGAAATCCCACTAAAAATACTGAGAAACTACTGACATAGGTCAATCCAAGACTTTCGTTATTACACCTTTACAGACTTTGGGCTGTGTTGGGCAGGATCACAGGGACATTAGCAAAGGAAGTTAGAAATTAATGACAGAGCTACAAGGCTGAATCTGAACAGTACATCAGCTTCATCCTGTGGTGAGCATTCTGTTTTTCTACGAGGTATGCAATTAAGTTCATGAACCTATTGCAATGATGTTGCTAACGTTTTTTTGATATCAAGGGATTATTCATTATGAATTTGTACCAACTGGACAAACAGTAACGTAAGTTTACTATTTGGAAGTGCTAAAAAGGCTGCGTGAAAAGTTAGATGAAAACAACCTGAACTCTTCACCAACAATTCACGGCTCTTTCATCAGGACAATGCACCAGCTCACACGGCACTGTCTGTGAGGGAGGTTTTAGCCAGTAAACAAATAACTGTATTGGAGCACCCTCCCTATTCGCCTAATCTGGCCCCAAATGACTTCTTTCTTTACCTGAAGATAAAGGAAATGTTGAAAAGAAGACATTTTGATGACATCCAGGACATCAATGGTAGTACGACGACAGCTCTGATGGCCATTGCAGAAAGAGTTCCAAAATTGCTTTAAAGGATGGACTAGGCACTGGCGTTGGTGCATAGCTTCCCAAGGGGAGTGCTTCCAAGATGACTGTAGTGATATTCAGCAGTGAGGTGTGTAGCACTTTTTCTAGGATGAATTCGTGAACTTACTTGCCTGACTTCCTAAGATTACCTGCAGTTTGAGACTGTGCAGGAGGGTACAGCAGTGCTGGCAGGCTCCCTAAAGAGGAAAACATAACTAGGAAATGGTTCCCTGACTCTCGGTGAGGTAAACCGTCAGATGACTTCTCTCTGATTAGAAATCAGTCTAAACTTTCCCATGGCTCAAAATCCAGGAGTAAGATGTGATTTCTGGAAATACCTATACATCTCTGAGGCTCAAAGTTCTTAGAACCTCCTTTACAGGGATTGTAATGAGGAACAAAACGAGAATTATATATTAAAACCACCTGGCCCATCGTCGGAGGTGGGAAAGAGTCACCCAGAAGGTTAAAAATCAGACAAACTAAAAACCATAGGAATTAGTATTAAGCTGGAGGGCAACTTCCAGAACAGCGAAGTAGGCAGTGTGTGGATCCCCCTCCCCAAATTGTCAAACAACCATTTAAACTCTGGAAATTGTCCTAACAGCATATGGCAATGAGGAAACAGTAAAAAAAAAAAACATAGTATATCTTAATAAGAACAGCAAAAGTCCTTTAGCTTTTAATGGTGCTAAAAAGCACTTGAGCCACGATTTGCTCCCTCTTCCCTCTCCTATCTCAGTGTGACAGCATCTCTATTGGGGGTGGGTTACGGCCAAAAAGTTGGGGTTCCATCTCCCCCCATTCACAGTCTAAGACTGCAGTTTCTCCCTTTGGGGTACAGGGCAACAGCACTTCTCATTCCCCCAGCCCATGCTGTGTTGCAGAGGCTAAATTCCACGGTGAACGCATGGAGAAGAGGCTCCCTTCCTCCACTCAGTCCTATTGTCATGCAGAAGCTCCACCCAGCGGTGGCCCGCCAAGAATACGGATGCCCCCATGGCCTCACTCCAGCTCCTTCATAGGGCAGAAGTTATGCCAGGAAGGTGAGCTTAGAAGACTGGAGTCTACCACCCACACCCAACCTCTTACTACTTTAGTGACCAAATTTTGGTCTTCAAATACCATTTCCCCCTGAGAGGAACCAGGGCTCCTTGAAGAAGTGTGTGGGGACCAGGTCCACAGGCAGAGGAGCAGGCAGACAGTCAAGGTCTCCGGGCTCCATGGGAACACTACAGACAGCCAGATCTGTACACTGGGCCGCAGTCAAGGTCCCCTGGCTTCTTGGGCCGCTGTGTGCATGGGAGCAGGCCTGCAGGGCCTGCCGGATGATTTCTCCCATGGAATGCTCTTTGTTTTGTTGTACCTGCTGTACCTTGCTTCTTCTCTGCCTGCGTGACGATCACTACTCTTCAGCCGGCCTCCGCGGGAGACTCTCCCTGTCTGTAAGTCTCAATAGACCTATGTCCGAACTCAGCCACCTGGTGAGTTCTTTCAGTTTGCGGCTTCTCAGGAACAACTTGGACTCAGTCGGAACAAAGTGTCTGCAAGTAAGCTTAGAATGTGTACAAGTCAGCTCAGACTATCTTGTCATACCAACATGCAAGGAAACCTTCAAAACCTATCAGGGTATTTTAATGGGCTCAGAAGCCAACTAGAAGAAGCCTTTGGATTTAAGTGCCAGATTATAGGAAAGATTATGGAGGACAGAAACTATTAAACAACACCAGGGAAATGAAAATAGCAAAATCCAGACTGTGGGAAACTGCAAAGAACAAACACCCAGTTTCTTCAATCAGTAAATTACATGAGAAAAAAAAAAGAAAGAAAAATGGAGGAAGAATCTATAAAGGGACTTAAGAGATACTAATATATGAACCAGTCACAACATGTGAACCTTAATTGGATCTTGATTCAAGCAAACTACAGTCTGTCTTGTACCCTTCAGATGTGAATGAATTTCTGTTGCCATGGTTTAACAAAATAATACCAGTCCCTCGGCAACGTGGGTCCAACTTCAGTTACCACAGTAGACACGTATTAACTGTGAGTACTTGCATAAAGTACAAATGTCGCTACCAGCTGTTCAGTATGCAAATCACTATAGAGATAATGGTTTTGCATCATGCTCAATGACCAATTTGTCACTTCTTTCAAAGTCTGTTGGTGACCGGTGACTGGTCACTGTGCAACTGTTATTTAGTACACTCAGAAGCAGCAAAATGTGGGGAGTATGTGGATGTGTTGCCTCCTTGTCTTTCAGTGATAAAGCCACATGACATTTTACAAAACTAGAGAATCAAGAGAGAATTGGCCAACAGAGATGAAAATGTAGCAAAGGAACACAAAGTGACAACGCTAGGAGTGAAATTCAAGTAGAATGCAAAGCAGTTACAGAAGAGTTGACAGAGGGACAAACCATTCACACTACGGCCATTCCAGAGACTAGACATGCAGTCGGAGGAACTCAGGGAAGGCAAACTTAGTGACATAATTGGAAAAAGTGGTTGTGACAAAAAGACAAAGCTGTCCTAGAGGAAGCGACATCAGCTAAAATCTTTACATGAAACAAACTTGTCTCTAGGAGTTTTTCGTAACACTGGAGGCACAAAGGATAAAATGTTGGAGCTGATCAAACGTAGGCATATGACAACTTGCCAATACACAGAAGAGACGCTCTCATCATATTGTAAGTTACAAAACCAAAAGAAGGCAAGCATTGTTCAAACTATTTTTTTTTTGCTTCTGAACATTTTTTTATTCACAACTAGGATTATTTATGCAAAAGCAACTCAATGCATCATTTCAATCAAAACAAGTCGGCACTGTTTTAAAACAAACTGTTGAAAACAACACGTACAAGGAGTGCACACTTTATAATTCTGTCATCATCTTTTTCTTCACTCCCTGCTCTCCGATATTAGGGGGTTCACCTAATCACTGGTGAGTTGCTTTGCTCTTGGTAATGTCTGAGATTTATTTTCTTCTGCTTCATCACTGTCTGATGAATAGATTCCGGTCTCTTCCTTTCTGAGTTCCCGCTTGGTACTGGTTTTAATGGCTTCATCGCCTTCCTCCTTCTCATCGTCATTGCCGGGGTCCTGGTGGGGGGTGCTTAGTCCCTGCTGGTTCTGCTTATTCTGCAGACAGATGACTGTCATCCTCTGGTGAGTTGATTTCCAACATTTGTCTTCTTTCTTAACCTTTTTGGTACATTGGCATTCAGGATCACAACCAGCAATCGGTAAGATTCTAACCTTCTGTGTCCCCGAGCATCTATGAGCAAGTGGCAGGGTCACTTTTCTATGTGTAGCACAGTCTATAGAGTGAGGTCTAAAGGTGAGCTTGGATTTAAAGATGGCTTGTCCCTGTAGACCAGCATCTGCACTAACAAACAAGTGGATACGGTGGCTCTGCATGGGGCTTCGTGGACATCGCACACTTCATTGCCTACATGCCGGGACAGGCTTCCATCTAACCATCTGACTATCCGAGCACTGCTTTCTTTAATTTCATTTCCTTTTTCATCCCAACGTCTCCTCCACCGTATAGTATTTTCTACCTTTAATTTTAACCTGCTTCTATCTTCCTCTTCAAGCATTTTCTCATTTTCAAATTCATCTTCATAATACTGAGGATCAAAAGGTTTGGGTTGTATGATGAGAAATTTGGGTAGCTTAACAAAGTACAATTCATTTCCTAAATCAGACAGAGTTGATATTGGGAATTTCTACTTCTATTCTGGAATAGGTGGTTGATTGTCATCATCACTCTCCGAAGAAATGTCACCTACATCTCCCAACAGATCCGTGGTTCCACTATAACCTGAGGAAGTATCCATCTGGTACTGATGGCTCTAGGGGGACCACAATGAAGCTGACTCTCCACGTGTTGGTCAAACTGCAAACTGGATTGAGCTGCTGTGGGAAGAAACTGCTGGGGTGAAGAAGTGTTCTGTTCCCACTATTCTTGACAAGTGTTCACAAAGAAATAAAACACTCTAATTCTCAATGTTTCCAATGTTTTAAATTAGTGTACTAAATAGCTTTACTAGTTTTTCCATGTTCTTATATATTTATAACCAACAGAGTTTTTAATGTTTAATTGTTTAATGTTTTAAAGGTCACAGAGTAATCATAATTTTTTTCCATTAATTATTTAAATTATTTTTTCATGGGCATTTTTATAGTCCCACACTACTATGCAAAGTGAGGACTACTTATAGTTGAAGAAAAATGAGACAAGGACATTTGTATTGAGTAGATATTTGAGGACATTAAGGACTTTTTATTTTTCACTTGTAGCAATGGCAATGTGGTTATGTTTAAAAAAATGAGAGAGAAAAATCCTTGTCTTTTAGAGACACACACAGCTGAAATTATGTGATATCTGGGATTTGCTCAAAATAATATAGTAGGGAAGTACGAGGGAGTACAGATGAAATAAGATGGGAGATGTGAAGTTTATTTTACTGTTTATTTACTTTTGCATATATTTAAAGTTTGCAAAAAGAAATTTTAATGCTTTCATTGACCAGAAAATGTAAAACAATGTAACAGCCACCCAATGTTTAATTGCAATGTTTCATTTTACGTCTGTGGCTCCCTGGCCACTGAAAAGCCTGGCAATACTGCTAGGCTCAAGTGCAAATGGCTGGTGTGGGCTCCCGAGTAGGAAGGAAGCTATGTCTGTGCGAGGACATGCTGGTTCCGACTTTGCCTCCTCGAGGACACTGCAGTATCCAGCCTAAGTGGCAGATAAGAGGAAATAGAAATAAAAATTTCCTCCTCACAATAAAATTGCGTATGATCTCAAATTTGTTTCACAACCTTTCTTTTAGCATATTAATAAGCCCCTGGTATCTGTTGCCAGTTAGGAGGCAGAAGGGAAGAGAAACGGTTGATTGAAAATAGTCTTGTTTTTATTAGCTTATGGCAAAGCAATCAACTGTGGTGAAATAGATCTTTTTTTCTTTTTTTACCATTTTGTTTAGAGCTTTAATGAGACATAATAGATACACAACACTGTATAAGTTTAATACACTTGTATATTGCAAAATGATTCCCACTGTAGCATTAGCTAACACCTCCGTCACGTTACATAATCACCATGGCTTTTTGTGTGGTGAGAACATAATTAAGACCTTAGTGAGTGACGTTCAGTGTATAACACAGCAGTAACTGTAATGCTGTACTGTACATTGGATCCCCCACATCTATTCACCTCACAATTGGAAGTTTGTGTCCTCTGGCTGACATCTCCTCATCCCCTCCCCTACCCTGGGCCCTGGTAACCACCATTCCATTCTCTGTATTGATCTTTTTCTTTTTAATAAAGCAGAGAAGGCTTGTTTCTTTATATTGTAAAATTTTTTTGGGGGGGGTAAATTACTACTGTAATTTCATAGGCGTTGTAGATTTCTGTATATTTTTTAACATTTGTGTCAATACTTGTCAATCAAAATACAATTCAGTTTTAGTTCCATTTGTCAGCACATCTGTCATCAGTGACAGTGAAAGCTCATTCCTTCTATTACGCTGTCAGTGTCAAAGGTAAATGGGAAAGAACATGGCTACAGGACTGTTCATACCCCCAAACTATTCATCCTTTCCAATGTTCACCATGGCTGAAGGAGAACACGTGTTGGAGATTCATTTAAGTTAGCATGTGAGTCTCTTCTCATATCCACGGTTGGCATAAGTGTTCTTTTGGGAAATCGATTATCCTAACAGTACAACAAAATCTCCACAAGAGGACAGTTCGGGAAGGTCAAGCTGTACTTTCTGTACAGATTTTGTAATTTGATGAATGGCAGATGTAAATTGTCTTAACTTTTTATCCAAATAACTATTTAGCATTATCGCTGCATTACTTCATTTTGCTACATGAAGTTAAAGACCAGTATTAGCATATTCACTTAAACAAAAAATTTTGACCACTTTTCCCAATGCACTGTATCATTTTACACCTAGAGAAACTGAGTGATTAAAAAGCAAGTGAGTGTTCCTACTCTAATGAATTAAGGAATAAACCTAACCTTCTGCCAAGAAATCTCCCTTCTCTGAGAAAGTACATAGATACTGATACCAGGTTCCTTGTCCCCTGACAGATAGTGACTAGCTCTCTGGCTCTATTCCCTGGGAGCAGCTGATAACTCCCAACCCACTGGAGTTCTCATGCCCCACTGTATTTGTCTTGAATTCATAGGTTTTTCTCATTGTATCTCCTAATAGGGAGTTGTGATTCTCCACACCTGCTTTAACAGGTCAAACAGGTTTTTATATTGAGCTCGTTAAACCTCATTCTAAATTGCCTTCCACACAGCATTTCAGGTTCTTTCTTTAGCAAACTTCCAAAATATTTACACTGGTGGTTTTATTAGCCTTTCACTCTAAGATGTAGCCATTTCCCATCACTGGCAGGTCCCCAGTTACTGGAAGGAAATGCACTTGTTTCAGGCTTTAGCATTTTTTCTCATAATGAGGAAGACAAAGTGAAAGTTCTGAGAAATCAATGACGAAACTGTGCGTCGGGTGGGAATGGGCGCAGACTGAGACAGGACCCCCAGACTGGCAGATAAAGACAAATAGGTAAAAACAGGAGCTCTGCGGGCAAAATAGTTTATTTATTTACTTTTTTTAATGGAGAAGGGGAGGGCAGAAAATCTTATATGAGGAAAAGCCAGTGTTGGCGTGAGCAGTGGAGCTTGCGTGACCAGCACTGACTTACCTTTCTTGTTTCAGGGTTTTTCTTCTATCCGTGAACTTTCAGCACTAGGGCTTATTTTGTTACATTTAGTTTGCATTGGACTCCTTGCACCGTTCCAAAGTTCTTTTTTATTTTACTCAAAATGAGCTAGAAAAACTTCCGGTTTCTGATCTGACATGTAAGGAGCTTAGAAGTCACCACTCCAACCAAATGATAACACGTTGAGCAAACTGAAAAATCAACAACTCTTCTTAGATTCATCAGAGAAGTAAGGTCACAGGGCAAACTGCTGCCCCTCAATACTGGAGAGACAGACAAGTGGGTACAGGGAATCACAACTCACCTGTAGAAAACACCAAGTAGAAACCTCCTTAGGAACCAGTGCTGGGGGAAGAATACCTGAACTGCAACTGATGAATTGCTAGAGACTCAGTGCAGACAAGCCTGAGAGATAAAGGAATCCAGTCATCAGGGGACAGGGGACACACACTTTCATGAGTTTTACCTCTAGGAGTGCTAATAGGGACTCAGAGTAAAGATCAGTGAAAATTTCCTCATGATTCCGGCAGGAGGAGGGGAAAAATAATTATTTTGAAATACACCTCAGGGCACACAGGCCTGCCCTCAGGAGAAACTGTTTTAGCTAAGCCTAATGTACCTAGGTAAAGGGAAATGCCCAGCTCCGGCCAACCCTAGCTATCCTGTCCCAACCAAGCAATGGAGAGAAGCTGAGAAGCACCGGTCAAGTTCACAGGCCAGGGACACAGGCTCACCAAATGACAGAGACCTAATCGTAGGACTACAGAACACTTGCCTCCCGTCCCCTCATCTCCCACATTAATACGATAGAACTGAAGCCTATTTACCAGTTTCTTTTTCTCAGCACATCACACCCACCTTTCAACAGAAAATTATGTCATACAAAAAGGCAAAAAACACAGTTTGAAGAAACTAAACTAGCATCAGAACCAGACTCAGATATGCCAGGAATGTTGGAAATATCAGACCAAGAAAACATAAAAACTATGACTAATATCCTTAGGGCTGTATTGGAAAAAGTAGACAAGATACGAGAACACATGGATAATGTAAGCAGAGAGTTGGAAATTCTAAAAAAGAATCAAAAGGAAATGCTAATGATAAAAAACAAGAACACTGTAACAGAAATGAAGAACGCTTTGATAGGCTTAATAGTAGACTGGATACGACTGAGGAAACATTCATTCTCTGAGCTTGAGGGTATGACAATAGAAACCTCCAAAACTGAAAAGCAAAGAGGAAAAAAACTGGAAACCTCCCCAAAACAAGAAACCCTGAATATCCAAAAGGTATAAGATACCTGTAATGGGAATACCAGAAAGAGAAAAAAGAAAGAGAGAGAGAGAGAGAGAGAGAGAGAGAGAGAGAGAGAGAGAGAGAGGGAGAGAGAGAGAGAGAAAAGACATATTTGAAGCAATAGTGACTGAGAATTTTCCCAAGTTAATGTCAGACACCAAACCATAGATCCAGGAAGATCAGAGAAAATCAAGCAGGATAAATGCAAAACAAAACAAAACAAAAATACACTAAAAACAACAAAAAAACTATACCTAGGCATACCATATTCTAATTATAGAAAAATCAAATAAAATGGGGGAAAAATGAAATAAGCCAGAGGGGAAGAAAACATCTTACCTACTGAGGAGAAAATATAAGAATTACATCCCACTGCTCCTCAGAAACAGTGAGGGCAAGAAGAGTGGAGTGAAATATTTAAAGGGTTAAGAGAAAAAATACCCCACCAACCTAGAACTCAATACCCTGTGAAATTATTCTACAAAAGTGAAGGAGAGATAAAGACAGTCTTAGGCAAACAAGAATTCAGGGAATTTGTTGCCAGAAGACCTATCTACCAGGAAATGTTAAAAGAACTTTAGAGAGAAGGAAAAGGAGATAAGCTGGAAACACAGATTTATATAAAGAAAGGAAGAATATCAGAGAATGAGTAAGTGAAGGTAAAATTGAAATTCTATTTTTCTTATCCTTAATCAATTTAATATATTACAGCTTGTTCAATAAATAATAGCAACATGTATTTGATTACGTATAATATGTATCTAAATATCTTTGCATATGTGTAAATGAAGTGAATGACATAAATGGTACCAGGGGCAGGAGTGAGGAATTAGGAATACTTTGGTATTATAAGGGACTTGTTCTAAGGTTCCCATGCAAAGTGTTATTTTAAGGGGAGTTGGATTTATAGTTATAAATATATATTGCAAGCTCTAGAGCAACCACCAAAAAAAGTGAAAAAGTAAAATAAAAGTATCATTGATATGCTAAGAAAGAAAAAAAATAGAATCATATAAAATGTTCAATTAAAGCCACAGAAAAATGTGGCAGGCAATAATAGAAAAAAAGAACAAGGGCAACAAATAGAAAACGGTAACAAATATGACAGATATTAATCAAACTACATCAAGAATCACTTTAAATTTCAATGGTATAAACACTAATTAAAAGACAGATCACCAGAGTGGATCAAAAACCAATTATACGTTGTCTACAAGAAACTCACTTTAATATAAAGACCCATACAGACTAAAAGGATGGAGAAAGTTCTTATCACACTAACATTAATCTAAAGAAAAAGGGAATACGTATATTAATTTCAGAGCAAGGAAAATTATTGGAGGTAAAGAGGAACATTATATAATTATAAAGTGGTCAATGGTCCAAGAAGACATGACAATCCTCAATATATGTGTGCCTAACATCCGAGGTACACGTACACACAACATACATGAAGACATCCTTCAGTAAGTGATGGATAAGCTGTGGCACATCCAGACAATGGAATATTATTCTGCACTGAAAACAGAGAAAACACCATGAAAAGCCACAGCTTCCATGTCTAAAGGAGGAAACAAAAGCAATATTACTACATAAAAAAGTCAATAAGAAAAGGCTTCTTTTACTTAAAGTAATGAAGTGAAACTTAACGTAAATCATGGACTTTGGGTAATGGTATGTTGACACAAATGTGTCACTCTGGTGTGGGATGTTGTCAACAGAAGGAGAGGGTGTGCATGTGTGGGGAATGGGGGCATTCGTATTTTCTACTCAATTTTGCTGTGATCTTAAAAATGCCCTAAAAAATGAAGTTTATTAATGTAAAAAAATGAACTAGAATGACTAGGAGAGAACATGCTCTGAGACTGCCCTCTTGGGGTCACATGTGAAAACAAACCTCTCCAAAGAAAAGACAAAGTTTGGAGGACATGGCATTCGGTAGGGATCTGGTATCCATCTACCTACCACACAATGGCACCTGCCACTGTCAGGAAGAAACTCTGCAAGGAAAAAGGGGACCAAAGAAGCCTCATCAATTAAAAACAAGGAGTTGGACAAAGAAAAGCCACTCAGGTTCTCGTGTAGAAATAATATTTCTCTTGGTGAGATTTGCTCTCTTATCAAAAGCAATAAGCGCTCAAGTAAATAAAGGGGCCCTTGTGGAATATATATATATACATATATATGTGTATATACATATATACATATATACACATATATATGTACATATATATATACATATGTATACATATATATGTTCTACAAGCCTCCATTTTAAAATACCTTGAAAAGTGTCCTAACTCATGAAAGCAGGGACACAAAACGATATCTGTACACCCATGTTCATAAAAGCACTATTTAACATAGTCAAAAGGTAGAAGCAACCTAAGTGTTCATTGACAAGTGAACGGATAAACAAAATGTAGCATATACACACAATGGAATATCATTTAGTCTTAAAAAGGAAGAAAAGTATGACAAAGGCCACAACATGGATGAATCTTAAAGACATTATACTAACTGAAATAAACTAATCATATAAAAGGAGAAATGATTCCACTCATATGAAGTACTTAGAGTAGTCAAATTCATAGGCAGAAGGTGCAATGGTGGTTGCTAGGGGCTGGGGGAAGGGACAAATGGGGAGTTTTATGTAATGGCTACAGAGTTTCAATTTTGCAAGATAGAAAAAAGTTCTGTGGCTGGATGGTGATGATGATGATTGTACAACAATGGCGTGTACCGAAGGCCACTGAACTGTCCACCTACAAATGGAGATGTATGTTTTACCACAATTTCAAAAAAGAAACAATATTTTAAGTGTGTCTTAACTCCTGTGGGATTCTCAAGAAGCTGTATCTAAACGAAAGCTTCGTGGTGTGTGTTCCATGAGCCTTAGAGACTGAAGCAAGAGATCAATGAGACACGATTAATGAACACATCTGAAAACAGCTAAGTTTCACACAAATATGTGGATTTTATTGACACATCGTAGTTCCTTACAGTAATAAATAGAATGCAATCTTTTGGGTCAGGATGGAGTTAGAGAGGCCGTGTGTCCCTAATAAAAGTGGTCTGATTTTGTTGTTCTGTTTTCTTTAGACCTGCATCTAAGAGGGAACCTGTGTGCTGGCCAGCAGTCATACAGGTCTACACAACACCTGTGTGAGACGTAATGCTTCTCTCCACACCATCAAGGCAATTCACAGCCTCTGGCCAATATCATCCTAAATGTTCCCCTCCCGCACCCCCCCCAGTTTTAACATAATATATCATAAAAATAGCAACTGCCATTAAAAGTCAGCATTTCCAATATAAAAAAGTTATACAAATATAATTCATAATATAATCATTCTTAAAATACAGTCATTTATATATGAGTTTGAAACATTATTAAAATAAATAATATTTCCTAGAGAAAATTTCATTTGCGTCACAAAATTATAAAACAGAAGCATCTAAAATGAATTCATGATTGACTCTTCTTCAGGGTATCTCCCATTCTCTCTCTCACTCAGTATTTACGCCTGAAAACACACAACATCACCCCATATACACCTGGATCTTTGGATCTCATGAACGTCTACCTGGAGCGCCATGACCTATCTGCTTGCACACCCTCTACCTGGAGCTCCTGTGGCAAGAACGGTTTTCCTGCACCAATTTGCATTAAAGTATTTTTCCAACCTTTCTGCATGTCAGAGGTCTTATGAGCTTATTGCTTTCTGGAAGCTGGGGAAAGGCATGTCAACTTTTGCATCAAGAGAGCTATCCTGTCCCCTCCCTGGCTGGGACTGTAACAGCCCTTTTCCCAGGTAAGGGAGATATTCTGACATCTGAATTATCTGGATTTTTGGTAGAGCTGGATGGTCCTAACCCTGATTTCCAGGATCAGGAAGTCCTCTCTCCTGACTGATACCTAGATGTTGCATGGTACATATTTTGACAGGCTGTCGTGTGACTCTCTCACAGTATTCAGATACTTGCTTGGCAACGGCACATGCTCAACAGACACAGTTGTTTTTAAATATCTCAGAGAGAGTGGAGAAAAAGGAATAGAAACCACTAAAGTTTCCAGTTATCATTACTTCATTGCATCTCTAAGTAGTATGATTACAGTTCTTCTCCAATAATACAAATTAGCAAATTTCACTACGTTGAACAATTAAGCTGGCTGACATTTACAGCCACCTTCCCAATGACTACCAAGGGAAAAAGCTTTCAGGAAAATATGGCTTGCAAACAGACGTGGTAAATCTTCAAGGATTTGAAGTACCTTTCATACAATTTGACCATTGTCAGGAAGCCATTTATCCAGACCTATGTGAATGTCCTTAATTCCTCTCCCTAAAATGTTGCCTTTTTAAAAACAGTGTTATTCATCCTTGTGTTCTGCGGCCAAAGCTGTCCCTCCTGCAGCTCCGGGAGAGCGTCCACGCACACGCTTGTGCTGCTTTACAGCCTGGTGTCTTGCACTTCTTCTTCTGCCTCCTCCTTCAGGGCAGTGATCTGGGCTCGAGACCTGTGCTTGCTGGAGCTCCGCTGGGGGAAGAGCTTCAGCCGGTCCGAGGGGCTGATGGCCTGCTGGAAGAGGCTCTTTTCGCTCAGAAGCTTCTGCATGGAATCGTACTGCCGTACTTTGTTCTCCTCTATGACCTAGGGAAGCGGCCGTTAGTGAGGTCGTGGACAGAAGGCAGGGCGGCCAGAGCAAGGACAGAAGCTGGCAAAGGCTCAGAGGCAGGAAAAGCCCAGAAGAAAAGAGCGTCCAGGGGAAGGCAGTGTGAACAGCCAGGGCTGTCTGATTTCACTGCTGAGTCCTCTCGTCCTCTTGCTTTTTGAAGCTTCTGCCATCTGTGAAATTAGCTGTAACTTCCTACTTAGCAGCTGGGAGACTTTTTTTTTTTTTTTAAATTAGAATAGTACTGAGCAATGTCCTTCTTCAGAGAACGTTACAGGAGCTAAGGCTGCTTTGTAAACCAGAATGATTTTTGTTAGATCCCTTACATATTACTTTAAAAATGAGTATACGTCTACAGCATGATAAAGAGTTGAACCTATTCAATGGGACTGAAGCTTAATGATTCCAAGTCGCTCAGGAGGCCTGACTTTAATTCGCCTCTTCACGTGTTCAAGTCGAGCAAACCCAAGGCCAGAAAGAGAAGGGCTTTACCCAGTCGCCTGACCCTGACCACAGCAGGGCCAGAGGTTGTGAGTCGGCCTCCTGATTTGTCAGCTGAAGCTTAGTCATAATAATGGTAATAGCAATCCTTCAGTAAGGGAAGCATTTACCTCCAGGAACCTCAAAAGCCTTAACAGAAATGACGTGATACACCATCCTCAGAACTTCCTTGTGACTCAACCCAAGAGAATTTGTAAACATCACTTGAAAGAATCTGTGACAGTTCTGAAAGCACAGTGAGGAGGTGGTTGGGAGAGGCACTCACCTGAGCTCCACCTAATGACTAGAAAAATGAAACAAGCCTTTCCACGACTGCATTAAAACCATACGTGAGATTGCAAGACAATCCAGGCCTGTCCTGGATCCCGTCCAAGGGAGACTTAGTTTTTGAAAGCATAAGGACTTAGTCTTTCTTATGACTTGATCCACAGAATAAAGGACTCAAAAAGTATAGATGCTCCAGTGTGTTCATGTAACTTAGTAATATGCTGCTATTTTGGATTTACTGAATTCCAACCTCACCTCATAGCTCAGACCAAAGTGAGAAGCTTGTGCAACTCTTTTGAGTGAAGCTGGATGGCTCTATGACACACGTTTTAAGGAAGAACTTGTATACTGCTGCGATTTGCAAGAACTATCACACGAGAGATTGTTATCAAGGATTAAAGGAGAAATTAGATCTTAAGTAAATTATAAACACTCACCAAAAATCGCTGGCATTCCAACATTGCTTCTATCCTGTGTTCACAGAGGATCACGGTGCAATCAGCAAACGCTTGTTTTAGAGCTCTGCGAATGATTTGGTATGTTCTAGAAAAGACAGAAAATACCACATATAACATTACATAATATCAATAATCTGCCTGCACCATTGATAACATACCTCTTTAAATTACTTATCTTTCTTTAAATACTTTTAATATAACAGTGAGATAGAGTCAGCCACAAAAAGCTTTCCAACCATAGGATAGATTCAAAGTTTCCATCAAAATTTTCTTGAAGAAAATTTCACAGAGGTATACGTTTTTTTCATTATGTAGATTCACTAGTAGTTCTTTTGTACTATAAATAGTTCCTATTATATAAATGAAATAGAAAGGAAAATATATCATATGGGTCAGAGTATGCCTATGTGGCTAAATATCCCATTGTGGACTGAAAAGGGGGAGTTTGTATGAAATACCAGAACTGCACTCAGAAGAGAAGCCAGAGCTCTTATGCTAGGAAATAAGCTCTCGTGCTGATGTCAAATGGTAACTTTTCCACTGGGCAGTTATTTCATGTCTGAAGGCGCTTCCTCCACTCGCAGACACGACAGCCTACTGGGAATTTGTGTTGGTGTGGAGCAGGTCTCAGTGACGCCGCTCCCGTGCGGTCCTGTATCAGGGATGCTGAAACTCACATGGGATCCAAATGAGCACTGGGCTCATCAAGCAGCAAGATCTTGGCCTTGCTGAGCACAGATCTGGCCAAGCACATCAGCTGCTTGTGGCCATGGCTTAGGACAAAACCCCCATCCACCAGGACGAAGTCCAGATTCCCAGGAAACTGCTCGATCACAGATCGGAGTCCAACCTACAGAAAAGACCGAGGGAAAACACTGTGCTCAGAAAGCGTGGTTCACATGCCACCAGGTTAAAAACATTCGAGATGTTCACAATCTAAAAAGACACAAAGGAGTTTTAGAAGTTTAAATATCACACCACCCCCCTGTCCCACATACACATACACCACTCCTGCAATTTTTGGGGGTTTGATGGAACAAAAGTTTATGTATAATCTTGGCAGCTCTAAAGTCACTTTATGACTTGTCTCAGCTCTGCATTTCATTCATTCAGGAAATTTTCAATCAGGGCCTATTATGTATCAGGTAGTCCAACAGGGATTAAACAAATGATAAATGGCACATGCCCCTGCAAGTTTCGGGGCTTATGAAGACATACACAAATAATTACAACACAACTAATACATGCTAGAAACGCTAATGTGTAGAGAAATGCAGTCATTTACTTCATCATGGCAGAGTCTTTTATGCTGCCTACCATCCTCTCCTGTCATAATAGAGCATAAAAAGTAGCATAAAGAACCAAGCGGGAGCTTTTCCAAAAAACATAAGGCAACTTACTTATCATCTCTTCAATTCATAAAAACTGATTTTAAGAAATTGATGAAACTATGAAGTAAAAAAAATCCTGCAGTTAAAATAGTGTATTATTAGGAGATTTAAATGTGTTTAGATATCAAGGTGGAATATCAGAGTTGTGTTAGAGCAATGGCTTGTTTTTATAAGGTAGATAGGAAAAAATAGGCTGAAAATGCCTACAAGATATAGAAACCCATTCTTTCAAAATAAGACAAAAATGACTGAAGTATCTTAGTTCTTATCACGTATTCAGATAAATATTAATGCTTTTTTTTTTTTTTGCTAAGTATTGCTGCGAGTTTGAGGGCTAATGAGATGCATAGGTGATTGTCTTCTGCCCTTGGGAAGCCTGGGATTTAGTCTGGGGAGGTAAGATGTAATACTAACTGTAATACAGGCAGCCTGAGAGTCTTCAGAAAGACTCCTGAGTTCCGCCATGAGTGCAGAGGTGGCCTGCGTCAGCGTGTTTGTTCACACACATTTACTATGTGCCCGTGGTACGTACTGCAGATGCACTCCTTTCCTTGACTGGGTTCTCATTAAAGCAGTTTCTCTATGTGAGAATTAGTGAATTTTGGAAACAGTTTCTGCGATGGAAGGGAATTGAAACATATTAACTCGACCAGGAGACTACTCTGATGTATCCTGGAAGACTCAAACATAAAACTTTCAGATCCAAGTAGCTGAGAATGTGAATAAAGGACTTTGGGTGGGGAGTTGGAGGAACTGTGTTCTTTCTTTCTGTCTGCAACTTCTTGATTTTTCTTGGCTTCAGTCTGTGAACCTGCTACAGCCTCTCCCATCTTAAACCAGAAACAAACCCCGTCCCTTGCCTCCAGGTTCTCCCGTAGCCGTTATTCAGTATCTAGCCCCTCTGTCATCTAGACATCTCAACAACTCAGTGTGCATCTGCTGTCCTCACTGCCTCACACTACAGAGCATGTTTTCCTTCTTCAGACACCCACTCCTTGGCTTAGGAGAAATCCCCAAGCTTTGACCATTTCTGCCTATTATCACGTGTGGGCAACTCTCCCCCCGTCCATTGAGTATTAGTCTTCCTCCCCCACAACTTTCCAAACTCTCCTGAGAACTCATTCATTCTCAGAGTATCAATTACCACAGATAAGCTAATGGTTTTTCAAATCTATACCTTCAGCTCTGGACATCTTCCAAATACTTCTTAAATCCTTCTCTTCGCCAACCCTATTAGAGCAACCCTAGGCCAGACCATCACTATAAATCCCAAGTGGTCAATTGGCGAGTTCACCACACAAACACCCCAGGGGTTCTTCTAAAATACAGGTTTGACCATCTTATTTCTCTCTTTTAAATCTCTTCCTGACAGAACAAAACTTCCTGAGCTCTCTCTTCATGGGCTCTCTCACATGACATTTACAGACCCAGAATCGAGTCCCCTCCACTCTTATTTCCAGCGGCACAAACAGCTCGTAGTTCCCTGCACACCATGACATACCCTTCCGAGTATCTCTGATCATCCTGTAGGGTAGCCAGACATCTGGCCACGGTGCTATTTGTGCAAGATTCCCTGTTAGACGGTCAGTTTCTTGAGGTAAAGACCTGTGCTTTTTAGCTCAGTGTCCCCACTGCCAATACTAGATGCACCTCTAGTCTCACTCATTCACTCATGTGTTCAACAAACATGTACTGAGCTCCTAGAATGCTGGCCAAACAACAGACACATATGGAGAAATGATAAATGAACCCCAACTTAAGGAAGAATGACAAATGATAAATGAAGGATTCCTGGGTTTAGCTCTGCCAGGACAGAGTGTGGTCTAATATTAAATACAAGTCACTCTGCCTGCCTGTTTTCTCATCTTTTTATTTTTATTAGTTTCAGGTGTACAAAACAACATAATGATTAGACAGTTATACTCTCCACAGAGTGACAACCTCCCCAAGTCTATTACCCATCTGACACCACACACAGCTATTCCAATATCACTGACTATATGCCCTATGCTGTACTTTACATCCCATGACTATATATATTGTTTCTCATCTTTAAGACATAAAATCCCTTAAAATCTAATTATAAAATCAGAAGTGCCTTAACACTGAGAGATATTTCAATATTTCATTTCAGATCAATCAGCAGTGTTTGAGGATATTTTTAAGCCAAATTAATCATCAAGAAAAGTACAGATGAAATGGACGTTAACTTAACTAGACTTATTGAGGTGATAATTTTGTAAAATACACAATTATTGAATTATTATGTTGTACCCCTGAAACTAATGGTCAGTATGCATGTCAATTATACTTCAATAAATGTAAAGAACTGTACTGATCAAGATGGGTCTCTGAAATCAAACAGAAGTGGCTTTGAATCTGCACTCCACCACCCACTCACACTCACTCGTGGCCAACAATGTCCCGTGTGTTACTTTGTCACATTTACCTCACTTGAAAAAAACGGGGAAAGGCTTGTATAGACTTTGAAGGATTTAATGAGGATTAAATGAGATAATACGTTGAAATAGGTTGCTACAAAGTGTGGCAGATGATAAGCACTTAATCCACGGTAATTATTAGTATTGTTGGAGCCAGAAAATCCCAAGGACGTGGGCCTGGTCACTGACACACTACTGTGGGATGATAATCAGACTTGTAAGATTTTCCCCTTATAAGTGGCTTGGCTAAGAAAGTAAATTGCAGGAAGTACTGCAATACAATTAATTTATGTCATACGCCTAGTAACAAGGTTGAGATTTTGGTAAGAATATCGTAGCATGTATTCTCCCTTCAGATGTCCACCAATCACACACTAATTCCCAAGGCCCGAGGAGGAAAGCCATTTTAGTGTGTTACTGTGATAAAGAGCTGAGCAAAGTATGTGTTTTTCCCAAATGAAACTATTTCTTTACTACCAGTAAATAATTAAGTACTTAAGTATATATCACTGTCAATATTTAGAAACAAAGGAATGACAGTGAGACAGACCAGTCTAGGGTATATTTTACAACATTTCTCTCTCACTGTTTTACTCACGATGAAGCATAGTAAAAATCTTTTAAAATCATATTCACTACAGAAAGGTCAACATAAGTTAGTAAAACTTTAAATTTTGAAGTCAGTGAACATTTAGCAAATTTATCAATTTTATGCCAGATATTGTGATAGGCTTTGGAGGAAAAATGGGACGCAAGATAGACTAGGGATTGTTTTTAAAAAGATGCAAATTTGTTACCAACTCTATGTGGTGATAAGAATGACTTAAATCCGCCAACTGATTGCTTGGATGTAAGACTGCTTAGTCATGTTATTCCTTACTACACTCCGTGAGAATTTATTAAATTCTAAGTACTACGGCAGACCTGGGATTCAAAGTTGAATAACACTAGGCCCTGCCTTGAAGGAACTCATGGTCCAGATGGGTAGAAAAATAATAAGCAGGAAATTAATAGTCAGAGATAAGTACTATGGGGAAAAAGACTGAAATGGAAATTGCTACAGAAATCATCTAATTTAGTGATTTTTAGCAGCATAATCCTTTAAATAATAATGTACACACATAGTACATATTCCCAACATAGATTATTTATACTATTGCCACAATCCATTTTTAAATAGATTAAAAATAAATACAAAGTTCAGCTTAGCTCTGTCCCAATTAAAAATCACTGCAATCTAAACATTTTAAATTATTTTCATTCTTAGTATTAAAAATAAAAGCATCAACAATTTGTGGAGAAAAGAACTTTAGGATACAAGAATCTTCCAGCTTTCCGCTGTTGGGTAATAAATTGTATGTACCTCCCAAACTGCCATTTAAAAGAACAAATGTTGTTTTATGACATATCAAGCTAAGAAATATATAGAAGCCTGTACAGGACGACCAGGATTTTGACTTTTGTGATTGCTGTCTTCTGGAAAGTTATTGTGGAGCAAGAGTTTGCTCTTGTGACAAGGAAACATGACAAAAACCAGAGAAGTGAGTTGTGGTTGGACTGAATGGTCCACTAGTGTGCAGTTATAAAAATAGACCCTCTCGACTCCTTTTTAAACACTCCTTTTGCCACTCTACAGGTTTTCCAGGGCAAATTTTCAACTTAAAAGGCCATAATTTCCGCTATTGAGCTTGCTCTCTAAAAATAACTTACCTGGCTATCAATGTATAAAGAAGGAAACTATTTCATAAGGAATCTAAAAAGCAAGCAATTACCCAAAAAAGCTTTTATTCTAAAACCAACAGACCTGCTGCTTAGATGACGGATACACTGAGACAGCTCGCTCTGCTGAAACCCTGAACCAGACGTCAAGTGGTGGACTGTATCTGCATCACCAGTGACTGCAGCCCAGTCCAAGGCTTCTGAAGCCTCTGTATCTGCATTGCTAATGGTGACAGCTGCTGTGTATTAGCCAGAAGGCTATTTTCATGATATAGTACACATGAATCCTTTATCTATTAAATGAATTAAATCATTCATTTATCCATTAAATCAATCAATATTTACTGAACACCATCCATGCACCCAACACTATTCTATGCACTGGAAATACCTTGGTCAATAGGCATCATCCCTGCCCTCAAGCACCCCACAGTCTGGCGGGGGACAAGGACACGTTAAGAGGCAAATCTCTACCCTGTGTGAAGAATGAGATGAAAGGGACATAGGAATAGGGTCCACCTTGGAGGGGTTCCTCTCTCAGACCTGGAGCATCAGGACACATTTCTGGAAAGAAGCAATGTGTGAGGAGAGGCCTGAATGACACCAGGAGCAGGCAGTGAAGGGTTGGCAGCATGAACCAGGCACAGAGGACAACACAAGAGAAGCTTCTGGAGAACAGAGAGCACACAGTGCTTTAGAGAAACCAGAGAAATTCAGTAGAACTGGGTCCTGGGTCGTGGGGGAGGGTGAAGAGTGAGTTTCGGGGGCAGAGAGAGACCAGATCATGAAAAAACTTGTCAGCTACTTTAGGTAGTGCAGGCTTTGTCCAAAGGGCCATACAGAGTCAAGGGAAGTGGAGAAAGAAGAAATCTGATGAAGGGTTTAGAAAGATCACCAGAGCTGCAAAGTGCCAAATGAACTGTGGGGAGCCAATGAGAGGGAAACCAGCAAGGAGCCTCTTCCAAAACTCCAAAGAAGAGCTGTTGTGTGTCAGATGGGGATGAGGAAAAGTGAACACATTCTAGATATCTGCAGAAGACAGCCTTGACAGGACCTGATATATGGAGATGGGTAGAGAAAGCAGGCGTCAAGAATGAGCCCCAGTCATGGATCCAGGCACAGAGGATGGTGAACCCATTCACTGCAGAGGGAACACAGGACAGTCGTGTGGGTGGGCACATGAGAAGCTCACGTATGTGGATGTGAGGCGCTGGTCCACGCTGAGGCGTTGGACAGGGAGCTCTGGGAACAGGCATATGTGGGAGTCATCAGCACAGAGGTATTAGCTAGAGCCAAGAGGATGCATGTCATTCCTCAGTGTGAATAAATAAAATAAGACAAAAATTAGGATTCCGTCAAACCACAACATTTAAGAGCTGGCCAGGTGAAAACCAGGTGGAAACGTGATTAAATAGCTGACATTTACTTAGTACCTACTATTTGCCAGGCACTGGGATGGACCCATTATACCTATAAGCATAAAAAGTCACGTTACTAATTTACTGAGCCGCAATGCTAGCGGTCTTTCTCCCCGTTGGGATTCCACCTTCTTTGAGACTCTCTGCCTATACAGCTAATTAAGTCAGTGCTCCTGAGGAGAAGCTACGTGGCCTGAGTTGTTTGGGGATGGGGAAATTAGACCATCTCAGCTTGCAGAGTGCCAAGATGAAGGTGGGCGCCAAGGGCACAAAGGGACAGGGAGGTGTTGGGGTCAGCTTAGTACTAGGCCTGAACCGCAAGGCTTCACACAGTCCAGTCCAGATCAGCAAGGATAAGGTTTCACACTCTTACTTCCCTCGCCCGAGGGGTAGATCAGTGAAAATTTTACTCCTGGTAATGTCTGCAAATTTACTTCCTATATTTTCTTCTTGGAGTTTTATGGTTTCAGATCTTACATTTAAGTCTTTAAGCCATTTTGAATTTATTTTTGTATATGGCGTAAGGAGGTGGTTCAGCTTCATTTTTTTGCATGTGTCTGTCCAGGTTTCCCAGCACCATTTGTTGAATAGACTGTCTTTACCCCAGTGTAAATTCTTGCTTCCTTTGGTCACAGATTAAATGATGACGTAGGCATGGATTTATTTCTGGGCTCTCTATTCTGTCCCATCTATCTATGTGTCTGTTTTCACAGGTTATCACTTTGTGAGGGGTATAAATGTCTAACTATTACACTATTTTGTACACCTGAAACTAATAAAAAAAAATGCTTTTACACTGGACTTTGGGTCCAGATCCAAGCTAGAAGTCAAGTGTTTCTTGGCCTGGTGCTGTTACTGCATGTGCTGTGATTTTCATTTAGGGGAAAGGGATCATGAAGCAGGCAGGCTCTGGATGGGATTCAGGAGTTTGGCTATCTGCCATCACGCAGTTTGTTTTCCTCCAGAGACACAAATCACAGTAAGGTCACAGAGAGGACTCGATGAGACGACATGCATCCCAATTTGCCCCGTGTCATCCGTTACACTTTTTGTGCCAGTATCCTATCCAGTTTAGAAACTGACACCCCCCCAAATATTCCTGTTTGGATAAGTTATATGATCAACCATTTGGGACTAAAGCTCAGGCCCTATAACTTTTAAACCAACACCTTTTCTGCAGTAGCTTATTTGTTTGTATGCTATTTTCAGGCCTCCGCAACAAAAACGCATCACCACAGCACATGACATTAACGTAAGGATAGCAGCAACATGCCCGTTTATGAATAGCAAATTATTACAAAGAGGATCAGTAAAAAGATATACCTAAGTACCTTTGATCAAATAAAAATCTAAACAGGTAAAATGCATTCTATTGGTATTTGAAAGCTTAACAATGTCTTCTAACATTTTAGCTGTTTTTATGATCTTGATTTCCTGTACATTTTACTGTGACTTGGCAATACTTGCCAATTTTATAAAGTCCACTGTCTTCCTTCCCATTTTGCTCCCACCACATTATGTTCCTATTGTTCATTCTCTGAAGCCACATGAAAGATCTTAAAATGTGTCACTTGCAATTTAGTTAATGTTTTCTTTAAAGCCCCTGTTTGTTGGGTAATAAGGAAACTCTGATACTGAAAACAGTTAATCTAAGCGCATTTTATTAGGGGCATGTTAAGGTTAGGCGTTCAGTGGTAAGTGTTTAACACTCACAGACATTTCAAACTTGGCAAGATTCACTCTGGAGGAACGCAGAAAGGGAAAGAACATTTGGGATAAAGAGAACTGGGCTACAAGTACGAAAAGTACAGGAAATCATGGGCCAACATTGTTCTCTAAGAAGACCTTTGAATACCAATGTTCTTAGGTCCCGTAATTGTAGTCTGTCACCATCCAGAGCTTTGGACTTAAGCCTCAAGTTCCATGAAATAGAGCAATTTACATTCCTCCTTTCTTTAATATGATGCCTATATTTCAAGAATTGTCAGTTAAGCTAGGGTATTCTTTACGAGAACCACCCTCCTCCCAAATTCCTCTGTATAATACCTTCAATTAGAATAAACCACTTATTGGTGTTATTTAGGAATTCTGATTATATTTTAGTTAATATATGTCCTATATGGTGTCCTAATGAACTCAAGAAATGGAGCATGCAGCATCTGGGTCACGTGGCCTTGTGCCTAGAAGTGCGCAGAGCTGTCACATTCTGTAAAGGCAGCTGACGCCTGGTGGCTTCGAGAAGACTGTGGTCATCAGTGGATGCTCTAGAATGACCACCATCCTTCTGTGCAGAACCCAGAGAAGTACACACTTCCCAGAGAAGCATATCATGTCCACGCCTCCTCCTTATGGTAGAAACCAGAACCCAGACAGGGAGTAGATGGGAAAGTGTGGACAATGATTCTTTGTGTCAGAAACAGTCCCGGTGTGCCTGGGTCTCCTAGCTCATGTCTCACTGGTGCACATTGGTAGGGAAAAAGGCCAAAGTAATGCTTCCCCTGGGGCCTGGTAGTTGAAGACTAAGCATGGTGGGGTGGGGGGTGCCTCTAATCCAAAGTACTGGGTGCTCCAGCTATGTCAGAGTCCTCCATTTTGAAGTTGTGCGCGCACGCACACACACGCGTGCATGCACAAAAGCATGTAAAATTATCTCATCTATTACAACCACTCTTAAGTGTGTATGAACTACCTTTTTCAAAATGTTTCAGTTAGCAGCCTTACCTCGTCTGCAACTTTCCATATTTCTTGATCATTCCATTGTCCATAGGGATCCAAGTTTTTTCTAAATGTTCCAGAAAAGATAAATACTTTCTATAGCAATAAGGAAAAAAAGAGGACAGCATGAATAATCTAAACATCTTTTACTTTTTTCCCCTGCTTTATTGTGAAATATTTCAAGCAGAAAAAATATTTAAAAATAATATAACACCCACCCATGTACTTACCATCTAGTTTTCTTAAAGTTTTCCCATATTTGCTTTGTACCACTTTTTAAGAAATAAAATGTAGCTACATTTGAAGCCCCTTGTGAACATGTTTCTAATCTCAATGTCCTTAGGATAAAGAAATTAAGATCATTGTAAATTGTGGGAAATTAAATTTTTATTCCTAGCAATAGTCCTTACTACAAGCAAACACAATGTAAAATTAAACAGGTAAAAGTTATAAGATTATGAGTCACAATTATCAGAATAAATTTCTATTTAGTTAATGTCTTTTCCTTGGATTTCTTTATAAACCTAGCTTCCCAAGGGACTTCGAAATGGTTTGAATTTACAGACGTTTACTTAAACACACATGTTCATCTGGTCTATAAACCAAGGCACACCTCTCCTTCCAAAACCAGACAGCCACAGGAGAGGGCCATGACTTGGAAATCAGTGAAAGAGTGGAAATCAAATATTTGTTTAACTGAATTCATGTTACAGAGGGAAGGAGGCCAATGAGACCGAACCTGCTGCCGAAACACAATGACAGTCTACTTCCAGGCACAGAGCCCTGCGCAGCTACCACACTGAGACACGCTGCTTCCATCACTGTCTACTAAGTTGACCAATTAACAAATGTTTCAAAAGAAAGTCACTGCCTCACTGGAAAATATTGATGCCACAATAATATTTAGTTCTCTCTTTGTACCTAAGGGTGAACTGAAAAATATTTTGGATGTTAATATTCAGAATAGTTATTTTCTTTGCCTTTATCTTTTTGCCTTTGGTTACTAACATCCAGTAAGGAGAATTAAGAACTGAATTCCTATAAGACTAGTTTTCACAAATTGCCTTAGACAGAGAGAATGCTCCGTGCCCATCTGATCCGTAAGGAACTGCAAACGGCAGGTCAGCTCCAGATTCATGGTGTCTGTGCTGCTCAGGCAAAAGGAGAGGATCCTCACTATGGCAGCCAAGTTCAAGGACAGTCACATTAGAGACTTTCTTCCCCATGGCATAATTTATGGCTTAAAGAACAAAGTCTTTGCCAAATATCTCGGGAACCCTCTGGAGAGGGCAACAGAAGCCTTAGACTTGTCGTATTTAACCTGCGGCAAAATCATCTTCCTAAGGGATGCTCGTATTGCTTTACGGAAGTAGATGTAAGAGATCAATAGATGACTCTTAGGATCATAAGATATTTGGTGGTTATGTCTGTACATTCTCTTCCAAGCTTCCAAGTGAATGGAAGTAATGTCTAAATAAGCTAAAGAGAGCAGACAAAGGGCATTATGGGGGAATTCTGATGAACTAAAAAGAATTTAACAGGATGTGGCTCTGAGTACTTGAGTCAATTCATTATCTAAGTCATTACGTTTATTTAGTAACTAAAGTTCAAAGGCTTGCCCATGGAATTTTGCCACTTACTGTTTTTCATATTTTTTTCTTTGAATATTGTGGTTCTTTATATCAAAGGTTTCTAGCATTACTGAGGAGGACAGAAATGAACAATTGTGAAGATTAGCAAGTATCAGACAATGTATTACCCTGTTTCCCCGAAAATAAGACCTAGCCAGACAATCAGCTCTAAGGCGTCTTTTGGAGCAGAACTTAATATGAGACCCGGTCTTATTTTACTATAATAAAGACCAGGTCTTTAATATAATATGATATGATATGATATGATATGATACAATATAATATAATACTGGGTCTTATATTAATTTTTGTGTCCAAAAATTAATTATTAATTATTTTTATATTAATTTTATACTAATATTTTATATTAATTTATATTAATTAATTTTTATATTAATTAAAAATTGCGTCCAAAAGACGCATTAGAGCTGAGGGTCTGGCTAGGTCTTATTTTCAGAGAAATACAGTATATGCTTCAGAAAAGTTGTCTTCACTAGGAAGTAAGCACCTGGATCACAGAACGCTGGTTTATGGCAGGTGTTCCACGTGCCAGGTGAGGCACCTTACATGTGTTATCACTTCATCTTCATGTCAACCTAATGAGGTAGATCCTATTGTTGCACATGAAGAAATTACATCTGGGAGAAGTTAAGTGACTTTCACAAGGTCACTTAGCTAATGGAACCCAAGCGTGTTTGTCTTCACACCTGTGCTCCTCACCACCAAGCAAAAAACCCTCATGTCCTCTACGGACCAGGTTTCTTCTCTCATCTGGAGCTCAGGAAACATTAAATGTTGGGCAGGATCACCCCTATGGGTCCATAAATTTCCCATCAGCACTCAGGAGCACAGTCTGGATGAAAGCACTGCCGTGCATCCCCCTGGCCGCAGCTTAGTTCCTGCACCGTCGATGGAGAGGTTAACTTCCTCTTCCTGTGCAGGCCCTGAGTTCTGTATGGGCTCCAGTGTCTTTGTAAGTTTCAAGGAGACTTACATATCCAGTAGAACAGCACAGTGGAAATGTTTACTACAGCCAAAAGAAGCAGTGCCATTATTCTGTAGAACTGTGGGTGGAGGCCAAAGGTATCACAACATCAGCGCAGACACGGAAGTTATTAAGGTAATGTGGCTTGCAGAAACAGGAGAGTAATGCAGCTCTGGACTAGTAGTTAGTTCTATCTACGAATAGGAACACAATCTCTTTGAGCCTCAGTGTTTTCACTGTAAAATGGGGAAATGCCACCTTTCTTCTCAAAACTGTTCTACCTCTAGGCTTTCCATTTTGATACGTGTCACCTTCTTCCCCTCAATCCAGAAACTTGGGAGTCATAAATGATCAGGATCTTTCTCCCTGATCCTCCCAAACGGAATCAGTCATCAGTGCTGTGGATTGTTTCCCCAAAATATATCTCAAATTCATTTATTTCTCTATCTCTACTGCTATCACATAGTTTAAGCCATCCATCTCTCTCTCTGGAACAGGGCAAGAACCTCCTAATTGACCTCTTGCCTCCTTTCCAGTCCATTCTTATTTAGCAACCAAAGCAGTAACTACAAGTATAAAGTGGATCACATTATTAACCTTTTGAAAAACCTTCCGTGACTTTCCGTCGCACTCAGGGCAAAACAGAAAATACTTAAAATGGTCGCTAGGTACTCCATGATTCAACTCCTCCTACTCCTTCTGGCTCATTTGGTGCCCTTCTCCATGCCTCTCCCTTTTTCACTCCAGCCACATGGCTTTCTTTCATTTCATCAGTTTCTTCACACACTTTATTCTCCCTGCCTAAGAATCTCATCTCATATAGTCTTCCCATGGCCAGCTACAGCCTTCAAGTCTCAGACGTCATTTCCTTTAACCAGCATCTTTCAAATCCTCAAAACCAAGTAAATTCTCTCGATATATGGTCTTAAATACCTGTATTTTACTTTCATAGTTTACAGTGAATACTAAAATTATACATGCATTTGTGATCATTTTTGTAATGTTCATCTCTTCTTCTACATCATAACTTTGCTGGGTACCCTGTCACTAACACACAGGCATTATACATAGTATATGCCCAACAAAGGTTCCCTGAATGAATAAATGGGCTAATGTGAAAATAAAAATTAAAAATACATAAAACCATCATAGTCAGAGTTCAGCACATATTATTTTTCTTCCTTCTGTAAGAATAGCTACTACAACCTATGGTCTTTAAAGCAATAATATGAACAACCCATTAAAACTTTGATCTCTCTATATAATTGTTTGGGAAACGGTATGCCTAATTTTTTCTAACAGCCTAATAATCTATATGTAAATTATCAAATGTGTAGCAATATAGTACATATTAATTAATTTTTATTTCAAATATATATTCAAAATTATAAAGGAAGAAAACTTGAAATTAGACATCCAAAAGTTTTAGACGTAGTGGATTTGATACCGTTCAGAAACTCTGTAGGTCTGTTGCTTACAGTTTATTGTCTAGCATTAAAGTAATGCTTTAATTTTGAAGAAAAATTAACTGAATGAACTGGTTCAGTTACAATTCAATTTCGTACAATTAATCAAACATTCCATTCTGTCTTATAAACAGTATCTGGCACTCTCTTGTTTCCAAGGGTGCCAGTAGGTGTCTTAGTTCTGTTTTCTAAACTGTTTGAAGTTTCCACAAACTCATCTCTGAATCTGAGAGGTCCTTGGAGGTCACTTACGTCTTTTTCCCTGGTTTACAAATGAAACAGCCATGGCCCTGAGAAGTTATACAGCTTGGCCAAGGTGACACAGTCAGACTGATTGCACAGCAAGAAAAAACACCTGAAACTATAAATCACATTGATTCTCTCTCTCTCTTTTAAGAAACTGTTCACCAATTGGAAAATTAGGATGTGCAAATATTTGATACTTAATATCATGTATGCATGGTATAAAGAGCAATTCTTGGAACTCAAGGAAGACCAAAGAGAACACCATTGTTCACTGCCTGACGAATCTCTTTCCTGAAGCTGACTCGTCATCTCAGTAGAGACAGCCAAGCCTGTATGGAGTGCGCAGAGCTGGTCACATATCACTGCAACAGGCTTATACTTTAGCATTGGACATCAAATGGCAACCAAAAAAGCAGTTTGGATTCTGTGGTTACTAAATGTAGAATAAATTAAATGAGTGGGATAAATGACTCCTGTCCTTAAGGATATAGGGCTTTTTTCTTTGGCTAAGAAGGAAAATATACATGAATGAATATACATATATTTCTATTGTACATTCTATGTATAGAATCTACGTGTGTGTGTGTGTGTGTGTGTGTGTGTGTGTGTGTGTGTGTGTAATGGACATTTCTATTAAAATGTGGCCCAAATGCTTATAAGCATCACAGTGAGTGATCCAGCGTTTTGGCAATGTCTGAAATTTTTCATTATAAGTTGAATCTGTACAACAGAAATCCATCCAATATGAAAATTCAAGAATGTAAGGTTGAATTATAGAATGTTTAAAAATAAATGTTGCTTTGCTTTTAGAACATCTATTAGTGAGCATAAAGTGAATAAAGTATTTGTTAGTCAAAAATGTTTAGGGTTTATAACAAATAGAGAATAAATGTATAAAATTAATGTACATACCATTTATTTGTATGTAAATGATTACATCTAAGGTGTTCAAATTCTTGTTACCTGTAAAGTCATGTAATGTTTCTCAACCTTTTATATGACAACTTTTTAGTATATACTTTTTCAGAGATAGCATAAGAAAAAGTTTTCTAGCTCTGACCAAATTACCAAAGACGTCAAACTTACAGGCTCAGAAAGAGTAAAGATTGTGCTGTACTCATACCCATACTAGTTAATTTTATCTTCTCCCTTGAGTTCAGCACTCCATCCCCACTGTCCTCCTCACGGCTTTTGTCACCACACAGATGAAGAGTTTCTTAGCCCATTTCTCTGCTACCTGAAGGTCACGGTCCACACACTACCAGCAGTGGCATACTCCTGTGCCACCCTTTCACCACGCCTTCCCAGCTCAAAAACATCAAGCCATTCCTCACTGGGCCATTTCAGTACTTGTCCAGTCTTTTCCTCTTTCTCCTAATGCCCCCTAACACATGGCCTCCCCTGCCTTTTGCCCTCCATGTTTTTCTTGTTCCCATCTCTGTACTTGTTCATAATATCCCTACCTGGGATTCTGGAATCATCACCACAACTCCCTGCGCAGAACCCTTCTAACACCTACAAACTTTATGACCCTTTATAGCCGACCTTAACCATCACCTTTTTTGTGAAACTGTCCGTACCCATTTGTTCATTCCTACAGCATATACGTTCAGCTCAATACAAAGGTGAAGGGGCCATGATTCCTTGTCCTTAAGGAACCACAAATGACAACCACCACCACAACCCAGTGTATTTTATTAACTACATGACAGGGAGTAGACTAAGTACTTTTACTTACTACTTTACTTAGTCCTCACAAACACCCAATAAGGGAGTTGCTACCAGTATATCCATTTTACAGACATGGAAGCTCAGAGAAATTAAATAACTTGCCTAAGATTTCACAACTAGTAAAATCTGGATACTGGTAGAGCCATCATCTCTTGTAAAAGAGATCAAGCATTTAATGACTCAGCACAAAACAACATACATTGAATTCCTACCACACAAGATATTGTGCTATGTGCTCTATAAGACAGAAAAATTAAGCAAGGAAAAAAAATATGTTTATTTAGCATTTCTATTATATACTTTTTTACTAGTCTTCTTTGATTGGTGATGATTTTGTGTTTACAGCCTGCTTCCTTAACTAGACAATGTCTGCAAAGTATTTATAATACTGAGCGGAAATTAAACAAATACAAAGATAATTCTAATACAAGACATAGAGAAGTGCCAGGGGAGATTTATGAACACAGTTCTAGATCCCATCTGGGACTGGGAGTGGGAGTGGAGGTGGGGGGAGGGGGAGTCAGAGTCAGGGTCATCTGTCAGAGTTTAACATTTGCGATGACAAAGGAACTATGGTGAAAGAAGATTGTCTCAAATAGAGGAAATGCATAAACAGAGGAAAGAAGAGAGAAAAGTGAGGCATCTTTCATGCAATAGTAAGTCCAGCTTGACTGAAAGTTAAAAGTGCCCAGATGTGAAGAGTGGTAGATCGGTGTGGAAAGGTGGGGGTGGGTCCTGACTGTCAGGGACCTAAACCACAGATGGAGGAATCTGGACCTTATTCAGGGAAGGAAGGAGTGCCCTAAAAGGTTTTGGGCTTGGAACATCACAAAATTAGAAGTTTGCTTTAAAAATCTTAATTTGTGTGCAATATATAATGGAGAGACGCAAGGAAAGTGAGGAAGAGAAAAACACAGTAGTGGGAGTAGAAAAGCAGGAAGGATACAGTGACACAATAGAAGTTGTGACAACAGGGCTTGGGGTGGGATTCTCTCCCATAATTTCCCACAGCACTCTCTCACTAGCCTGTACCTGACCCATTACTACACTTAATTAGCTATTTTTATCATTTTCGTTTCTTCCTGTGACCTCTGGCTTATGGCAATGAGTGTAATTTCAAAGCTCCCTCACTGGAAGTTCATAGGTTGGAATGGGACTTCACTACCATTTATATAACTATAGAATCTACAGTACACATTATAATTTTAAGCACGCAGGAGTTGACTAACAAATTATTCAATTGTTAATTATCGTTAAACTGGATGAGAAGTGTTGCGCCCCATGTGGTTGTTCAGATCTACAGGTACGTGTTTTGGCCTAGGTGATATCCATCACAGCAAAAGCTGTTCCAGGCCTGTGGCGGAAGTCGTGTGGGCCTGGCTGAGCTTCCGATCATAAAGTCTCATCGCAAGAATAGGTCTAGGCATCCCCTCAAAACAGCTTGTAGCCTTTCAAATTTGTACTGAAGCTTTAGAAATACATTTTAAAGTTATTTTTCTGTTTTTCAGGAATTAAGTGCTTAACAAGGTTCAAGGCTAATGAACAATTTTAAGTCTCGGTATTCGAACTGCCTAAGCCAACTGGGGCTCGGACTCCAGGCCTCACTGTCTGCTCTCCGTGCTCTCAGAGCTCGCAGGGAAAGTGCGATAAATTAAAGAAGGTGCCACCTTGAAATGTATACCATACCCTGTTTTCCAGGCTGGTGCATTCTGCAAGATTACTCTCTAGCTACAGGAGGGAAAAACAGGAGAAAAAAACACACACACACAAAAAAAACTGCAAGAACTTGCCAAAACTAATGACATCTTGTGATTCCACAGCTGATGTCTCAGGATCACTGAGGTAAAAGGAAAGTTTCCTGTTCAAAGTTCCAGTTTTATGTGTCTGAGAACAAGTGACTAATTGACCCAGAGGTCTCTGATGTCCGTGTCAGAGGTCTTGGGGGAACTATGGCTGTGCAACATCAGAAAGATAGAAGGAAGAAAAGAACTAAAAAAGCAAACAAAAATAGTTCTTTTAGGATTTTTAAATCCCTTTCCTTTTTTTTCTTCTTCTTATTTTTTCTTTTTAAAGATCAAACTCAAGGAAAGGATGAAATATATATATATGTATATATATATATATATACATATATATATATAATACACACATATATATATAATTTGAATTTTCAAAGAAAAGTTGAGAAAACAAAAGCATCTCTGGTTTGGATGATAAAAAGGTACGAGGAGTTTGCCCTCTTTCCCTCTTTCTTGGGCATTCCCTTAATGTTCTCAAGATGTCACTATAGAAGAAACAGTACATTCTTTCTGCAGACACCCTGTTTTCCTAGGAGACGGTCCCAGAAACAGGGGACATAAACGTCTACAATAAGAAGCATTTCCATCAGCATGATCATGCATTCTTAAAGGTATATCTCAAAGGATTTCTTGCTTGGTTTACAAACAGCTTGAAGCCATGAAAGAGGGAAAGTTAAATAAAGGCAAGTTTGGAAGACTCATCTTGGCAGAAAGGCAAGATAAAGAATTTTCGTAACTCTGGCCCACTCAGCTTTCCTCCAGGTCTTACACATGTAGAACACATGATAAAACAAAAACCTCTCGTCACATGGCAGATAAACTAAAGGATTCCCAGTAAAACTTAGATTATCTTTAAGATCTTCCCTTATTCTAATGGGCAAATTTTTGAGGATTAGAACAACAAGAAAACAAAAGCTTCATTATTGTAGTTAAACATGGACCAGAAGAATTAGAATCAACTGAACAGCAATGCTTCTCAGAAAACCAGAGTCTATCACACATCCTTCAGCTTTGTTATCTTGCCGGATGCTATCACCTGGGGATACTTGTATTCTCGCTGTTTATCTTTAGACCATCTGACAATCCCCTTTTCCTTTCTGAAGAAACAATACTGTTTTTCAAAGGTTCAACCATGATTACGCACCTGGCAACATGGCAAAGTTTAGACATGAATTAAAAGGATCAGGCTAGCAGTTAGAATATTTAGTGCCTCATTAGTTGAAAGGAGCAAATGTTCCACAAAGGTAATCTATCAAGTAATACAAGCTTTTTATCTTAGGCTAGATTTATAATCAATCTATCTGGAGATGCACCTAACATTTTAATTTTGTGTTAAAAGTAGGGAATTGTTAGTACCGTGGTGTAGGAATGGATTCAGTGCCCATTAGTACAAAGAGGGCAAAGTGGTCATTAAAACAGTGACTAGATCCACAGAGATGAAAGCAAATACTGGTAGGTATACAGCACATGCCTTTCAGATTTGGTCTCAGTAAAGTCATTCCTTGGCTTCCATTTAAAATGGAACGGTTTCTATTTCTCTCATACTCGTATAAAGAAGTTCTCTTGCACAATACCACAGAAAAAAATGTTACCAGTGGTGAGGCTACAGATCCTTTGTGACCCAAGTCAAAGAGTGACATTTTAAAAAATAGCTACAGATTAATCGGACATGGTTCATTCTTATCCAAAGAACAAAAAACAGTCATTACACTTTTTATTTTCAGTTCCACTACCTCGTGTTTCCAAGTGTTTGCTATTTCAGCAGCATCTTTTGTATCTTGCAAAACATTTCTCAACCTGTTGTGATTGTTAACTTAGAGCTCAGACCACTGAAATAGGAAAAACAAACAAACAAAAAACCTTATAAAAACAAAAGCCCCATGTTCTCACTGCAGACTATATCTTCTGGGAAAGGGCTATCAAAATTGTTAATATTTTAAATCCACACCTAAATGGTCATTTAATCTATGACACAGGAGGCAAGAATACACAATGGGTTAAAGACAGTCTATTCAATAAATAATGTTGGGAAAACTGGACAGATCCATGCAAGAAAATGAAACCGGACCACCTTCTTACACCATATACAAGAATAAACTCAAAATGGAGTAAAGATCTAAATGTAAGACCCCCAAACCATAAACCTCCTAGAAGAAAACATAGGCAGTCAACTCTGACATTGTTTTCTGATATCTCTCCTCAGGCAAAGGAAACAAAAGAAATAATAAACAAATGGCACTACATCAATCTAAAAAGTTTTTGCACAGCAAAGGAAACCATCAACCAAATAAAAAGACATCCGACTGAATAGAAGATATTCATGAATGATACATTTGATGAGGGGTTAATATCCAAAATTTATAAAGAATTCATACAACTTAACACCAAAAAACAAAACAAAACAAAACAAAATAAAAAACAAACAAACAAAACCCAAATAATCCAATTAAAAACTGGGCAGAGGACTTGAACAGACATTTCTCCAAAGAGGACATACAGTAGCCAATAGACACATGAAAAGATGCTCAATGTCACTAACCATCAGAAAAATGCAAATTAAAACCACAATGAGATACTACCTCACACCTGTCAGAATGACTATCATCCATAAATCAACAAACAATGAGTGTTGGTGAGGGTGTGAGAAAAGGGAACCCTGGTGCACTGTTGGTGGGATTGCAAATTGGTGCAGCTACTACACCAATTTGCACCAAACAATATGGAGGTTCCTCAAAAATTAAAAATAGAACTACCTTATGACCCAGTGATTCCACTCCTGGGTATTTACCTGAAGAAATCCAAAACACCAATTCAAAGAGATACATGCATCCTTATGTTCAATGCAGCATTATTTACAAGAGCCAAGATGTGGAAACAACCTAAGTGCCCGTCAATAGATGATACATCGGAAACTAATGTAAATTATACTGACTGTCAACTGTAATTAAAAAACAATTATTAATATTTCAATAACTGAATGTCAGAGACTTCCAAGCTTTTCGAGGTTGTTTTTTTTTCCCCTTAAGACTGCATCGCATAAAAAAGGAGACAGAAATATATAATGAACATATTTTGCAGAGAAATGTGAATTTCTTGAGTGCAGGCATCCAGTAATGGTAACAATACATTCAGTCACTGTTTTCCAGCCACATCTTCCTGGCTCACCTGCGGGATCACTCCAAAGGCTCTTCTCCACTGCTGCACCGTCACCGACTCCCAAGACACTCCGTCTACTTGGATCTCTCCCTCGGTGTTCAGCAGTCTCAGAAGAGCCGATAACAGAGTGCTCTTCCCTGATCCAGTTCTTCCCAAGAGACCCACCTAGAACACAAGAGTAATGGAATTACTCCTGTGACATACAGATACCCTACCACAAACGCAATCTGGTGTTATGCTTCAAGAAAAAGAAAACCACTGGAACACTTTTTTATTTTTTGTTTCATCATCACCAGGGGAAGATTTTCAGTTATTCATTCAAACCTTTTTGTGCACTCCCAATTCTGATCAACATTGATCTGGGGCAGAGCAGCTCTGGAACAGAATACAGAAATGGCCATGAGGAATTGGACCCGCAATGCCGGCTTCACTTATCACTGACCTTCATTAATGGCCAAAAGATTGAAAATGCCCGTTTTGCATCAAAGAAAAGCAAAGGTACAGTGTCTCAATGCACATCCATTCTAAGGCAGAGCTCAAGCCAGAAGCAGAGACTGTAACTTTATCGATCTCCAAATATGAATACGAGCTTGAAAATTAATGAATCTGAAAACAGTCCTAATACTTGGATACAGTCCTTAATAAATTAAGCAAGTGTCAAGTTCAGACTTGACAATAAACCAGACGTTCAGTGAGCTATACATTCCCAGAGAAGGCAGGTTGGGCCTTGCTGCTCCTCATGGATGAGCCCTTGGACAGTTGTCAAACAAATCTTATATCCACCCTGATTGGCAAGAAGAGAATTTGGGGGAGCCAAAAGGATATTAAGGAAAAGGAAAAACTATTCTTGTTATCTAAAGACCATAAAAGCATAATATGAAAATGAGAACACCAGGCATTGCAAGGAGAGAGCAGGTGCTATAGGAAGAGAGTCCAACTTTGTTCTGATGTCAGCTCAGATCCAGCACTCGGAGGGAGGTGCTTGGAGGGGGATCAAACATTCCTGCAGTCATTAACTGAATACTGAATAAACTGCCTGACATTTAGGAGCACTGAACAAATGTTCATTTCCTTCCCCTTACAGTATTCTTATTTCTTTTTTATCACTTAGCCTTTTCAACAGCAGAGCTGAGCAAATGGTCTTTTAGAGTAGCACTGTTCACACTATCTGTCATAAAGGAGAGTTATGTTTTGGTTTTTTTACTTTCCAATCTATTGCAAATCAGTATTTTAAAAAATAGATAATAAAAATGCTTTCTTTAAATTTCTAGTCTTATGTCATCAAAGACCAGTAACAGTTTATAAACCAGAATCAATGCATGGACCACAATAAATAGAGCATTTATTGTAATAATAATACTAATAACTTATTGAACTTATTAATAACTTACTAGGAACCTGTCAATAAACTAGGCCTTTGTGATAAACTGGTGAACAATAATGACACAATTGTCTTTCTTTCATAAGAGCTCTACAATGAAATTTTCATGAATCTTTGTTCTCTGAGACAACTGAGAAAAATCAAATAAACCAAATGTTATGCGTTAACACACTTTTGAGGTTCTTCATACTACTAATCACAATCAGTAATTATTTGATTTGTTCTTTTCTTTATTATTGCTGTTAACCCCAAGAATATAAGTTTTTCAAGGGCAGGATAGTCTACCTTGTTTTCCATTGAATTCTGGCATAATGGTTGGCCCACATAAAATGCTGAATAAATACTTGTTTGGAGTGACTAAGGGACATTCAGATGGAAGGAAGAATGGATGGATGGATGGATGGATGGATGGATGGATGGATGGATGGATGGATAGATGGATGTGTCGGTGAGTGGGTGGGTGAATGGATGGATGGATAGAAGGGATGAGGAGGGAGGGAGGGGGACATGAGTGACAAACTTATTTAGTTGATCTAACAAACAAATGGATTTAGTTAATCTGGTCAATAACCAGATCAACTCTTATTTAAAAGTCATGTGAAATTTCATATGCACACTTCCATTTCTGAAACAGCCCGTGTTGTACAAACACATTCATCATATGTCATGATTTTTCAAATACAATGGTATAGCTTTGTATAAGCAATCTGAATATGCCTTGTGTAAGTGAAACATGGGGGAAAGAGAAGGAAAATTCAGTAGGAGGAAGTGATTTTATCTAAAGTTATATCAAGAATTTTTGATAAGAAGTACTTTGAGGTTCACACCCCTAATATCATTGGTCAAGGTTTTAATGACTAGGATAAATGACCATATTCTCATTCCTTAAGGAGCAAATACTGAAATTTTTAGAGAATTCAGTTTTTATGTTGGGATAAGACTGGATTGAGAGGCAATTTGCTAATCTTTTGTTTAGCTTTAAAGTTTTTAGCTATTGCTCTGGTTTCCTTTTATTATTGAACTGATGAACATACGGGTATTACAGTATGTTTGGCATGTTTTTCAACAGCAAGGAATCTTATTGGCTCATAGGTAACAAAGTCTTCCTGTTGTTTAGATAATTGGCACCTAATAATTCTTTTCTGGGAATTTGTTTTTCCAGACTTCTCAGTGATCTGTTGAATAAGCTGGAGTATTTCCCTGCGAATAAGCTTTTAAAATCTATTCTTATTCCAAGTCAGTGTTTTCTAGTAACTTCAATGCACCTCCTCTCTGGGAATTTTGGATCAAGATAAATCAAAATACTATGTGGAGAGTTAAACAGTGTTAGATTTGGGACTAGTTGTAATTGCATTGTACCATGAATAGAACAGTCTCAGGACATTCTTTTCAGAGTACCTGATTCACCATTTTAACACTGCAACAGGTTGGCACCTGTTGTAATTATTTTTCATCTCCTGGGGTCTCTAGAAATCTAGATGTCAAATCAAATGAAACTTAGATCCCCAAAGTGATAATAACTGTACCTTTAATATGTTGACATATCTGTTTATTATTAATAAAATATAATTCTTAATACAATGTTCTTGAGAATATGCTTCTCATAACTCCAGTATTATAAGTTACTGAATGATTCAGGTACTTTGCATCAATTTTTATCAAGACCGAATGCCATATGTATCTAACAAATCAAATAGGCACTTATGTGCTTGTGCTGTTATGATCTGAACCCTTAATATTGTTTGAATTATTCTGGTATCTCTGTATTTTGAAGAGACTACAAATGGAGAAGGCAGGTAAGCTCATCCAAAATAATAGATCTTGAAGGACTATGAAATATTTACTAATCAGAGGGCTGTCCAGTACTGTGATAAATACATTATACCATCTGAGGCATTGTGATAAGTCTAGGATTATCATGAAAGACCTAGCTGCAAATTAAAATGTCAGCCTGCATTTTGAGAGGAAAAAGAAAATTAAAAGATATTCTAGTTAGGAGAAAGTGACATGGATATTAAAATTCAGGAAAAAAATTAAAATAAACAATTTGAGATTGAAAAGAAAAATAGGTTTTTAAAAGTAAAAGTTGTAAAATACTAGCTACATTTCTCATGCATTAAAAATAAAATTTGAAGTGCAGGTTCTATGAACTAAAGACCTAAATTAAGAGCAAAGAAACTAATAGGACATCTTTTCCCTAAAGCAATTGCGATGGACATAGTGTTTTAATGTGAAGATTGAATAATTTTTCTGTACGAAATATTATTTTCATGTTTTCACCATGCTATGGGCTGAATATTTGTGTCTCCCCCAAATTCATATTCTGAAATCCTAACCCCCAGCATGATGGTATTAGGAGGTCAGGCCTTTGGGAGGGGCTTAGGTCACAAGAGTGGAGCCTTTAGAAATGGGATGAGTGCCCCTTATTTAGAGTCCCCATAGAAGTCCTTCACCCCTCCCGCCATGTGAGATTACAGTGAGAAGACAGATGTGTCTGAGAAAGTGGGCTCGTCAGACACCAAGTCTGCTGGCAATGTGATCTTAGATGCCCAGCCTCCAGAATTGAGAAGTGATATTCTCAATTGTTGTTGAGAAGCCAGCCAGCCTATGATATTTTGTTATAGCAGCTGAATGGACTCAGACATACCATCTAACCAAGAAGACTAAAATCCATTAAAAATTTAAGTCCTTTTCAAAATTTTTCTAAAGAAAATGAATTAGATTACAGCTAAATTTGCAGGATTTCCAGATAAAGATAATCAAAATAGTACACTAAATTTAAGTCTGTTTCTTCCCTCAGCAAGCAAGAAGCAGGTGTGGGGCATCTTGTCATAGTTTGCAAGATGCTATTATTGGCTTTCAGGGCAAAGCAGCAGAAATGATATCATTAAGAGAGCTGCTCAGAATAACTTTTTAAGAATCAATTCCTACTCTAGTCAATATTCAAAGCCATTCATTGATTCACACATTTAACATATAACTTGGCAATGTGCCAAACAAAGGGATTAAAAAGAGAAAAACAGGACTTTCTGGTCCAGCATGTAAGGAACTCAGATGTCATCCCTCATCCTAACAACCAGTAAAAAGCTGAGGAAACTGAAAAATCAAAACGCCTCTTAAATTGTCAGGGAGTGAAGTCACAGGGAAAACTGCTGCCCCCAAAAGTGGAGAGACAGACGGATACAGTGAATCACAACTTATTGGAGCAGAAATCCACAGTTGAAAACCTCCACAGGAACCAGAACTGGGGTATGAAATCCTAAACTTTAACTGATAAATTACTGGAGGCTCAGTGTGGACAAGTCTGAGAGTAAAAAACTCCAAGGAGACCATTCATAGGGGTGGGTATGGGGCACACTTTTGTGAATGTTACTTCCAGAAGCCCTGCCATGTTCATCATGTCACAATGAAGAACACAGAAAAATTGCCTCGTGCATCCAGCAAGAGGAGGAGGAAAGCAACAATTTTGCATTACCCCAGAGCATTCTGTTCTTCTTAACAAGGACTCCCTCAAGAGAAACTATTTTACCAGTGCCTAACCTACTGGGGCTTTTATTAGGACCTAACTGATCTAAGGGAAGGAAATACTCAACTCCAGCCCACACTAGACATCCTGTTACACCTAAGAGGAAGAAAAAAACTGCAAAGCCCTTGTGAAGGTCACTGCTCAAGGACACAGGCTCACTAAAAGACTGAGACTTAATCACATAGAACACCACCCTTTCCACCAAATCTTATGCCCAAAAAGGCCTAATTATCAGAGTTCCTTTTATGTAGTACATTGTGCCCACTGTTCAACAAAAAATTACAAGGCATACTAAAAGGCAAAAAGAAAAACAACAACACTGACAACAACAAGAAAACAATTGGGGGGGTGGGGGGGAGGGTGAGGGGATTGGAGGGCAGTTGGTGACCACAGGATGGCCACGGGTTTGAAAATTAATCTGGGGAACGTAATTTGGTGGTTACCAGAGGGTAAGGGGGTTTGGGGGTGGGGGATGAGGGTGAGGGGGATCAAATGTATGGTGATGGAAGGGGAGCTGACTCTGGGTGGTGACACACAGTGTGATTTATGGATGATGTAATACAGAATTGCACACCTGAAATCTATGTAATTTTACTAACAATTGTCACCCCAATAAATTAAAAAGAAAAGAAAAGAAAAAGAAAACAATTGGAAGAGATTGAGCAAGAACCAGAGTCAGATATGCCAGGAATGTTGGAATTATCAGTCTTGGAATTTAAAATGACTATGAATAAATAATATGCTGAGGGATCTAGTGGAAAACAGGTGAGAACAGATGGATAATGTAAGCAGAGAGATGGAAATTCTAACAAAGAATCAGAAAGAAATGCTAGAGATAAAAGAAAAACCAGTGTCACAGAAGTGAAGAATACCTTTAATGGGTTCATTGATAGACTGAACATGGCTGAGGAAAAACTCTCTGAGCTTGAAGATATGACAATAGAAACCTCCAAACCAAAAAGTAAACAGAAAAACGACTGAAAAAAGATAACAGATATCTAAGAACTGTGGAACACAAAAGGTATACAATACCTGTAATGGGAATGCAAGAGAGAGAGAGAGAGAGAGAGAGAGAGAGAGAGAGAGAGAGAGAGAGAGACAGAAAGAAAGAAAGAAAGAAAGAAAGAAAGAAAGAAAGAAAGAAAGAAAGAAAGAAAGAAAGAAAGAAAGAAAGATGTTTGAAGAAATAATGACCGAGAACTTCCCCAAATTAATGTCAAAAAACTAAACTACAGGTCCAGGAAGCTCAGAGAATACCAAGCATAATAAATGACAAAAAATATATGGAGGCATATTATATTCAAACTATTGGAAATCAGAGAGAAGGAAAAAAATGTTGAAAGAAGTCAGAGGGAAAAAACACCTTACCTATAAAGGAACAATGAATTAAATACAACTACTCTTCAGAAAACATGCAAGCAAAAAAGAGAGTGGAGTGAAATATTTAATGTGTTTAGAGAAAAAAACCCACATCAACCTAGAATTTATTCTTCCAATGAAATTCAACCCAATGAAATTATTCTTCAAAAGTAAAAGACAAATAAAGACTTTCTTAAACAAATATTGAGGGAGTTTGATGCCAGTAGACCAGTTTTGCAAGAAATGTTTTAAAAAGTTCTTTAGAAAGAAGGAAAATGATATAAGTTAGAAACTCAGATCTACATAAAGAAAGGAAGAGTATCAAAGAATAAACAAGTGAAGGTAAAATTTAAAAAAATTATATTTCTTATTATTAATTGATCTAACCAATAACAGTGTTCAAAATAACAGCAACAATGTTCATTTATGTATCTTTATATGTATTTTTATGAATGTAGCAACATTCAATTATGTATGTTTATATGTATTCTTCTGTACAAGTGAAATTAATGGCAGTTAATGGTAGTAACATTACAAGAGACAAGAGGGAGGAACTGGGAATACTTTGTTATAATAACATACTTGTATTAACTGTGAAGCACTATGTGTTATTTAAAGGTGACATGGATTAGCTGAAAATATATATTGCAAATTCTAGGTCAACCACAAAATATTTTTTTAAAGAATTATAACTGACATGATAAGAAAGGAGAGAAAGTAGAACGATAAAATGCTCAATTAGTGCTGCAAAAGGGAGAGATTATAGAGTAAAATACACACATATATATATTAAAAGTCTGGAATAGAGAAAGACATGCCACACTAACACTAATCAGAGAAAGCTAAAGCAGCTAAATTAATTTTACAGAGCAAGGAAAATTATCAGGGATAAAGAGGGATAAATAATGGAAAGGGAGTCAATACACCAGAAGGCAAATTAGTCCTTAATCTGTATGTGCCTAAAACAGAGAGTCAAAATACATGAGGCAAAATACAGGAGGCAAAACCTGACAGAACTGCAAGGAGAAACAGATGAATCCACTATTATGGCTGGAGCCTTTAATACCCCTCTATCAAAGATACAATCAGAAAGCCAGCAAGGATATAGTTGAACTCTCCAGGATGATCAATCAACTGGGCATAATTGACAATAAAGTTGACAAACATGTTTACGACAATGCACCAGCTCACACAGCACTGTCTGTGAGGGAGTTTTTAGCCAGTAAACAAAAGACTGTATTGAAACAGCCTCCCCAGTCACGTGATCTGGCCCCCAATGACTTCTTTCTTTACCCAAAGAAATACTGGGTAAAGGAAATATTGAAAGGAAGATATTTTGATGACATTCAGGACATCAAGGGTAATATGACAGCTCTGATGGCCATTCCAGAAAGAGTTCCAAAACTGCTTTGAAGGGTGGACTAGGCACTGGCATTGGTGCAGAGCTTCCCAAGGGGAGTACTTTGAAGGTGACCGTAGTGATATGCAGCAATGAGTTATGTAGCACTTTTTCTAGGATGTGTTCGTGAACTTAACTGTCATATTAAGTAGTAGACATATGACATAGTAGACTACTTCATCCAACAGCAGCAAAATGCACATTATTCTCAAGCTCACAAGGATCCAGCACAATAGATCACATTATGGGCCATAAAATGCACCTTAACAAATTTAAAAGAGTAGAAATCTTACAATGTCTGCTCTCAGACCATAAAGAAATTAAACTAAAACTCAGTAATAGATAGATAGCTGGAAAGTCCCCAAATATTTGTAGATTAAACAACACATGTGTCAAAGAAAACTCAAGAAAAATTTTAAATATTTTAAAGAAATAAATATTAAAATATAATTTGTCAAAATTCATGGCATGCAGCAAAAGCAGTATAGAGGGAAATTTGAAGCAAGAAATGCATATATTAGAAAAGAAGAAATACCTAAAATCAATTATATAAGCTTCTGTCTTAGAAAACTAAAAAATGATGAGTAAACGAAATCTAAAGGAAGAACAGAAATACTGAAAGGTAGAGCAGAATCAACTAATTTAATTGAAAACAAGAAATCATTAGAGAAAAGTCAATGAAACCAACAGCTGATGCTTTGAAAAAAATCAATAAAATTGATAAGCTTTTAGTCAGGCTAACTAAGAAGATAAAAGAAATTGACACAAGTTTCTAATACAAGTAATGAAAGGGGCACATCATCACATATCCGATAGTTAAGAGAATAATAAAGACATAATATTAATATTCTGATGCTCACTACTTTGATTACGTACATGAAATGGACCAATTCCTTGAAAGATACAATCTGCCAAAACTCACATAAGAAGAAATAGACAATCTGAATAGGCCTATATCTTTTAAATAATTCAATCAATAATTAATAATCTTCCAAATCAGAAATCACAGGGCCCAGATAGATTCACTGGTGAATTCTACCAAACACTTAAAGTAGAATTTCTTCCAGGAGATAAATCAGAGGGAATGTTTCCTACCTCATTCTATGAGATCAGCACTGAAATAAAACACCAAAACCAGTCAAAGACATTACAAACCAATATTTCTTTTTTTCCCCCCTTTCTTCCACCTCCCCCCCATGCTCCGGTTCAAGCTGTTGTTTCTCAGTCTAGTTGTATAGGACACAACTCCCTGGCCTCTGCTGGTATTATGAGCCTTGCGCTGGCCACGCTGGCCACCGACCGCTCATGGCAGCACATGGTAGCCCACGGCAGCTCACGCCGACCGCCAGCTAGTCACGGCTGTCCAGCTGCAGGGAGAGTCATTGTTCACAATCTTAGCTGTAGAGAGCTCACTGGCCCATGTGGGAATCAAACTGGCGACCTCGGCGTTAGGAGCAGGTGCTCCAACCGCCTGAGTCACTGGGCCGGCCCCAGACCAATATTTCTTACGAATATAGATCCAAACATCTCCAACAAAATATTATCAAATTGAATCCAACGATATATAAAGAGAATTATATACCACAACTAAGTGGGATTTATCCCAGATATAAAAGGTTGGTTCAAAATTTGAAAATCAATTAATATAATCCATCACATCAATGGGATAAATAAGAAAATCACGTGATCATATCAATAAATGCGGAAATTCATTTGACAACGTCCAATGTCCATTCCTGATAAAAACTCTCAGTAAACTAGGCATAGAGGGGAACCTCTTCAACTTGATAAAGACATCTACAAAAATCCTATAGCTAACATCACACTTAAAGGTGAAAAACTGAAAGCTTTCCTGCTAAGATCAGGAACAAGGCAAGAATGTTCCCTCCTATCACTCCTTTTCAATATTTTACCAAAAGTCCTAGATAATGCAATCAGACAAAAAAAGAAAAAAGAAATAAAAGGCATACAAATTGAGAAGGAAGAAATATAGCTGTCTTTTCTATCTTTACTCACATATGACATTATTGTCTATGTGTAAAATCCAGAAGAATCGACAACAAAACTCCTGGAAATAATAAGTGATTATAACAAAGTTACAAATTACAAGGTTAATGTACAAAAGGCAATTGCTTTCTACATACCAGCAATGAACAAGGGGAATTTGAAAAAACACATTACTAATTACATTAGCACTCTCTAAAATGAAATACTTAGGTATAAATCTAAGAAAATATATACAGGATCTAGATGAGAAAAAGTACAAAACTCTGATGAATGAAATCCAAGAAAAATTAAATAAATGGAGATAGTCCGTGTTCACAGATAGGGAGGCTCAACACTGTCAAGCTGTCGGTTCTTCCCAAGTTTATAGATTCAATGTTATCCCAACCATATCCTAGAAAGGTATTTTTGGATCTGACAAACTGATTCTAAAGTTCATATGGAGATGCAAGAGACCCTAAATAGTCAGCACAATACTGAAGAACAAAGTCGAGGGTCTGATCCTACTTGACTTCCATGACTTTGGTTTCTAGCTGACTCAGAGATTAAGGCTACATAATATGAATACCTCCAGTTTCCCAACTCTTTCCTCGGTGTTTCTCCTGAACGCCCCTTCTTTCTTCCCGTCTTGAATAAAAACATATTCCTCTGCGGTGCGAAGGCAAATCTCTCCATGTAGCCATTCGCTTACACAGGTGTTCTTTCTTTCTTACCACTAACACTGGTGTTCTGCATAGCTTCTCACTTCAGGACTCACTCCTTCGACTACTCCTTGCAGTTGGACTTCTACATTCTCTCGTCTACACCAAATAACTCTTAAATAGGGGTTCTCACCCTTAGGCAGGCATGTACCAGCCCTACCTTGAAGATGTGATAAAGCAAGACCACTGTCCTCACCCCTAGAGCTGTTTGTTCAGTAGGGCCGGGTGGAGCTCAATAATCTGCATTTCTTGCAAATTCTCAAGTGGCACAGATGATGCTGGCCCAGGGACCACACTTTGAGAACCACTGCTCTTGAAGATGATCAAAGGCCACTTTGTAGCAAACTCGATTGGGATTTTCTGAGTTGAGAACTTCCTTTATTGCTATGGAGTTAAGATTCACAATGTCCACCATCTTGCTCCAGCCTTTCTCCCATTATATCCTTTATGCATCCCCTCGACCTGACTGAAATAGTAACTGTTTTCTGTATATGCTCCATGCCTGTGACATTCCCTCTGCCTATAGCACCCTTCTACACCCACCTTTCCTTGTTCGAATACACAATTCAGTCCCATTCTAAATGCCACTTCCCGTGGGAAACTTTCCCTGAATAGGCCACCTCCCAGCCAACTGATACTAACTGCTTCCTCCTCTGAATTACCTTAGCAGTTCAGCTGCATAGTACCTCCCATTCAAGGATATAACAAAGGTCTTTTGGAGCCTAAAGCTTATATAGTTTGGAGGGGGAGCTATTTTCAAGAATGAAGATTAAATTTATAAATAAAAAATTAGGCACAGAACCTTTAAAGAGGTTCAGGCAAGTGAAGTTTCCTGAATTGTAAACTTTGTTAGCTTCGCAATAAATCTGCCTCGCTGTTACTGCATCTCACACTTCTCAGTTTAGATTATTATCTTCTGGGACATATTCTCATTCTCTCTCTCTCTCTCTCTCTCTCTCTCTCTCTCTCTCTCTCCCCCCCTGCCCCCCTTCTCCCTCCTTGCATCCCTCCCTCAATCTCTCCCTTATTCTGCTCCTTCTTTTTCTTCTTTTAAGAGAAGCAGTGGCAACTTGTGGGGAAAAAAAGCTATAAAGTCAGACAGACCTGGGTTTCAGACTCCTGCTACTTCACTCACTTAAGTGAACTTCAGGTTTTTCCACTGTGCACAAAAAGGATAATAATATCTACCCCTGGATCAAATGTGATTACGAATAAAGGTCATTAAACAGTGCTTAGGGCATGAGAAGCATTAACAAAATATTAGTTTCCCTCTTTGGGTGACAAGATTCACAGCCTTATGTGGGTAATTTTTAATTCCCTCACAGCAGCTAGGCAGTGCCTCACAAAGAACAGTTACTGAACATACGTGGCCTGTTTTCTATACATAGGTTCAGGAAAATGAATTGCCTGACATACTGTTTCTTCCTCATTTTACAGCATCTCTGATCACAACTCTCACATCAGGGAAGCTACATACAGAAATGCGGTCTGCAAATTCTGTCACTCCACTAGAACCTGCTTGGATTTAACTGAGTGGGAAAGTGAACACTGGGAAAGCTGAGAAATGAGAAGATGTCAGGAAGAAGGAAAGCAAATCATTTACCACAGCTTTCCACCTGGTTTATATCAATCTATTGTTGCTATCACTTGTAACCCGATGACAGCACTTTAGGCTTCCATCCTGGTGACCCCAGGGTGGCATTCACTGATGTGTAAAGCAAAAGACAGTAATTAATTATGCTTTTTTTAATACAAGTGGGGAGCTAAGGCAAATCATTGCTTTTACATAGTTACAAAGCATAACTTTAACATTTCTCCAAGTTCAGTAATGAAGCAAAAATGTCAAAAATGTCAGAAATTTCATCAGGGCTGTGATGTAACATAAATAACCATAAACAAACTCATTCTAATACCAGGGGCCAATTCACCTAAAAATCTAGTCTTTCCATTTATGCCCATTTAAAATGGTTCTCTCTCTCTCTCAAAAAAAAGAAAAAAGAAAAAGAAAAAAAAATTCAATTTTTTATAATGTAATATAAAGAAATATAATAGAATGTGAATTTATTTATCCTAACTGTAAGATTAAAAAGATGAGTCAAAATTTCCAGTGTGCTATTTTAATCCATTTAGCATGGTATGCAGAAACGTTTTGTTCATTCTATACATATTTTTTAACAGAACTTTATCCAGTGTATTAAATTATTAAATATTCCTAAACCCATGGGCAAAAGCAAGTGGTCTTCCTATGGAGCAAGTCTCTTCCTATGCAGTGACAGTAATGGTGGCATAACAAACTTTACTGACCATTATCTCAATAGTTAGAAAAAAACCTTTGAAATTAAACCACAAAGACATGAAGTTTTCAAATTCTGCTTTCTTAAGAAATGGCTCTCTTGTATTCTGTTTTAAATTTTATTAAATTTTCTATTCTCTCTTAATTAAAAAAAAATCAAAACAATATAAGACTCCTGTGTAGAGTAATAGAATGGCCCAGATTATGAGATCTGAAGACAATATGAAATATTTATATAGAGCATGAAATATAGGGAGAATGACCATCTCTTTCACAAAGAATCAAAACTAGCACACTGGAAATTTTGACTCACCTTTTTAATCTTAGTTAGGATAAATAAATTCACATACTACTAAAATTAGCTCTTTATTATATTTCTTTATATTACATTATAAAGAATGGAATTTTTTTATTTAACAGAAATCAGTTTTAAATGGGTATAAATAGAAAGCATGGTTATTTTTGTTTATTAAATAAAATTTTGCTTAGTAAATTATTGGGGAAAAAAGTTATAAAAAGGTATGGCCCCTTTTTAATCCATACCTTGATGAAAGCTCCAACTAAACAAACAAGCTGAAAAAAGCTGAGAAAAAAAGGACCACTTCTTTGACAGAGTGTAAATTAGGTAAAATTTAAGAAGACATTATGGAGTCAGCAACAAAATATTTCTCTTACCTGAAATGAAAGATAGTTTCAAGATGTAAAATCTAAAGCATGTTTTAATTTTGGCTTTTTTAATGGCTACTTTAGTTAGTAAACTAGCAATCAGTTAGATATTCTGCAAGTGAAATCACATTTCAAATAAACCTATCATAAAGATTCAGGTCTCTGAAAACTAAATTCCGTATGGAAAAAACAAGGCCTCCACATAATAATAACTTGAAACCTGTCTGTTCATCATGGATCCAAGTCTACAACAACGATGTTAGAAATGGATTCTACTAACCTATCACTCTAGGCTACTCTGATTTACTCACTGAACACAGGTCTAACAAAGCAAGAAACGTTTAAATCTCACCCTTTGGCCAGGACTTATTGAGAAGGAAATGTTCTCTAATATGGCATTTCCACCATCTATATATTTTGCTGTGAGGTCTTTGACGGTAATTTGGCCCCCTGAGGGCCAGATGTCATCTTTCTTCACATGTTGATTCTCGAGAATCATAACTTTCGAGAGCTGGCCATCCTTGTATGGTTTGACTGACTTGGTATATTTACTTTCTTCAGCTGGCATGTCAATAAATTTAAAGACTCGGCTCACAGATCGCATCTGAAATGAAAATAACAGTATTTTATTTTTGTTTGTTTAAGAGCTACAGGCATAATTAGATGTTTCCTAAAAGAACTTTAGATGTGACGCTAGCTAGTCGTCACTTGGTTATTTGTGAGCAGGTTTTTCAAGGAAGTAACAAGAAGTAATTGGATATAATTTAAAGGTTAACCAAAGAGAATTAACTAGGACTTATATAAATGGGCTTTTGATAGATCTGTTTATTTTTGTGATCACTTAATTCTCAGTTATGCAAGTTGCATATAAATAGCCAATATACTCAAGGGAATAGATGATGTCAAGGGGAAAATTGTTTTCTACTATGAGCAGCAAAATGCGCAATGTTGTACAACTGGTATGTTATAATAAAATGTTCCACATCTCACAACTACTACAGAAGATTCTTGCTTTTCTCTTGAACTGCCTTATAACTATCTACAATTCTATATGTCGGCTGGGAGGTAAGTGGACTCTTGTCGCTTACTAAATTTTGAATAACTTCACAATAATCTTCAAACAAATTTAAGTCATTGGCCTATATCTGCACCTCAATAACTATATTTTTAATCTAAATTACTTAAAGACCAATGTCCATTGCTGAGCAAAATGTGACTGTATATAAGGGTTGTATTTGAAATTAAATATGCATCTCTTTATAAATTTATTCCTGTAACATTTAATAACGAATATCTTTATTGTATATAGAAATATAAGAGCCCAATTATTTTTTAAAGCTGCTTAGTTAAATTCTTTACCAAAACCATATTTCTCTGAATAACTATATGACTTATTGGAATTTGGAATATGATTTTTAAAAATAGCCTGGCATACAAAACGGCCCCAGTAAATATTTTTGAAAAATTAATTAATGAATAAAGGAATGACTATGCAAATGATTAAATACGTATGAATAAATAAATGAATAAGAAGAAAAATTTTAAACTGTGAATTCATTCAATTTCTGTTGTTAAACGACATCATCCTTGATCCTGTGACTTAGCCCTTCCCTGATGTTAACAGCTTACTGGACAGAAATTTACTGCTTTTTTTGTCTTAAAAGTAATTGTTGATTCTTGGCTTTACTCAGTCAAGAATGTATCCTTCTACTTTACAATGTTAAAGTATTATTTTATGTCTAGTTAAGACTTAGAGTATTATAAATGATAATTTTTTTTGCAAAAAAAATGGGTAGGAAGAAATACATTTTGGGGCATTTACTTCTAGTATTTCTATTTTTTCACTATCAGAAGTTAAATGGGAACATTTTTTTACATTTAGTATGGAATGACTGGTGGATGCAACTGAGGAATTTAGATATTAATCCTTAACTGACCCTGAAAAGTTCCAGCTCAGTACATCTAACTGTATTGCCTGTTTCACATGCCATTGATCCAGCCTGTTGTTTGTGAAGTTCTTTCTTCTATCTAATAATTCTGTGCTTCAGTTTTCTTCATCTTGAAAATACCTTGGAATTACCTTCAATAACTATTCAAAGTTCAAGAAGAGAATCCTTTTAAGCCAAACCCACTGTTGATGGAAATGAAAAGTATGCAGAGCCCACATCCATCTTAAATAACTTTAGGGGGGAGTGAAAGGCATGTAATCACTGCTGCTCCCACATGTAATATTTTAAATTCCAAATTATGAGTGATTTTCTGGGGTTCTTAAATACTGATTCAGTTTTTTTTTATTATTATTAACTTTGAATTAAAATACAGACTTGCATTTCACTGTCATTAATTTTCACAGAATACTGCTCATCTATATAAGGTCTGGAAGATAAATAAGAATTATAGCTACTACTGAGCTGGAACTTCCAGGGAAAAACTCAAGTGCATTTAAAATACCGTATTGTATTTATCCTTCATAAGAATAACATCACTCTCTTGAAATGAGAAATTTAGAGAAATGCAGAAATGTAGCTTCACTTTATAAAATACAGTTGGAACCGTTGACATTTCTGTGTGCCACTGCTGTGAAGAATTCCAGACACATCTTTGTTAAGTACTTTGGAATGTCAAAAGAGACACTGTGTAACAAAAATCCTTTTAATAGTTCCAAATAATCAATAAAACATTTAAGTATTGCTATCTAAACTATTCAAAATTATATGCAGTATTATTAGAAAATGACATTCAAAACAACAATTTGGGCAGCACTGAAATGTAGCATTTGATTTTTGGTGTAAGAATTTATGTTTGAGTACAGCAAATTAAATTCTCCATTAGTGAGGCTAGTTCACCTCTGCGGGGAATCCGGAACTTGTAATGTCTAATGTGGCAAATAGAACATATCTATCAAATTTAGAAAATGGAATTTTCCACTTGTCACCTTTCATACTGTCTAGTTGCCTAAAGTGACCCCAAGACAGATTGTTATGGTTGCCCAGAGCGTGGCCAGGTTACCCTGACCAAGAACAAGTGGGCAGTCTTAACAATGGGCAGTCACCACAGAACTATGAGCAGACATTCATTCAAGTCAATGGTTTAGAACATTTTCTGATGGGACGAAAAGGTGGCTCAGGCAGACACCTGCGTTATGGTCAGCTTTGCAGCCATTGAAATGCCATTACTGACTAGATGATGGGGCCAGATAATATTATAAATTCCTAATGAATTCCTTGCACCTCTCAGGCTCTCCAATTTGCACATTATACCTCCACTGCCTCTTGAAGGAGAAGGTACATCAGAACCGGAGCAGAGAAAATCAATCTTGGTCTTCCAAGTTTCAAAAATTGGCTTTTGGAGTCAGAGATTGATAGTTTGAAAATGTCAAGCCACATGAATATTGGGTTTTAAGCTTCAAAAGCCAAAGCCTGAAGGACTCAAAACTCAGTGTTTATGCAAAAAACGGTAGCCATAGATGAACTTCTATGGAATAGAAACAGCTCCTCTCCCCATGCCACGATCTGACTCGTGAATGAAGGTAACAAGAGGGCCGAGACACCAGATCCTCTAAAAAGTAGTCATGCTTTGCAAGCAAACATTGGCTTTATTCTCAAGTAGATTTGGGGGATTTTAGAATGGAAGAGGACTGTGCGTCAATTCCAAGGTGGAGCCCAGAAAGCAGGCATGCCTTAGAGAAGCTTCCAGGGTCTGGCATGGCTGGGAGCCATGGAGTGGACATGGTTGCTCAGCATGGCTAGACACAGATGACATAATGTCAGATTTCCCTGTATTTCCAGAGGGGGCTGAAGGGAAGACAATTCCAATTCTTTGTGCTCTCAGGGTCTCCATGACTCAGGCATGGAAGAACCCGAGAGGAGAGAGGATTGCTCACCAGAGGAGAGCTCACAGTCAGGACAAGGGCAAAGACTCAATCCGACTGAACTGTGCCCCTCTAGTCAGATGGAACCTCAGTGCCTCAGAGACAGTGAGCAAGACAAGAGATAGCCTAGGGCCACATGCTCCTTCCCCTAGTACCTTGGCATTCTGAAAACTCCACTGAGAACTTAGATCCACTCCTGGCAAGATCTCTGAGATTGTTTCTTTTACTCAACAGAACACACGTTCAATTGGAAAGTAAATTCAACTATAGCAAGAGGAAACACTTGATTTCATAGCCAAAGATTCATAGCTACAACCAGGCATGCACCCAGGTTTTGTGGAACCTAAAACTGAAGTAATTTGGAGGTGGCTTCTTAAGAGAACAATCAGAATTGTGCACATATAATTAAGTATATGGCCTTTGGAGTGCAAGGACTTGTAGATTACGTTTTATGGACTTCCTGTTAAACTCACTGTGCCTATGACCTTTTTCAAAGCATTCCTTGTTAAAGCCTCCCCATTGATGCTTAGCTTAAAAAATCTTTGTTGGGGTGGCCGGTTGGCTCAGTTGGTTAGAAGGCAGTGCTCATAACACCAAGGTCACCAGTACGATTCCCACATGGGCCAGTGAAAAAAAACAATGAAAAAGAAACAATGACTTGACTTGGAGCTGATGGGTCCTGGAAAAACACACTGTGCCCCAATATTCCTCAATAAAAATTGAAAAGAAAAAATCTTTGTTAATCATGAATGAATCCATTGTTTCCCTCACATGCAGAAAGCAATGTCTGTGTAGGGAGAATGGCGATGTTGTGATAGTTTAGCAGGTAATCCCGGCTGCAGTTGCACCCCTGTGCTTCTTGGCCTGAAAATAGACATTACTATTCAGATTACAAGGAAGTTGCCATGGACCCAACTATGTTCAGTCTCATCTATTTGATTTCATTGAGCTTTTTAACCTAAGTTAATTCTTTCTCTGTTTTAGAATGTCTACTAAACATTTTCAAGTGACATGTTAAAAATTGCTGTGCCATTGTGCAGCTGTCTAGATTGAGCTGGATGGAAATTCAGATTTGGCAATTATCAGAGTGACTGTAAAGTGGCAAACTTCTAACCTTAAGCTGCTGCTTCCTATGCATGGAAAGGGTTTTCGGAGGAGAAGTGAGGGGCAGCTCTGTCTGGCCCACTGACAGCACACTCTGATTGGAGCTGGCCTCAGCAAAAGTGGGACCTCTTGTCTTAGATTATGAGAAGTAAATGATAAAGCCAAAAGGAGACTCAAGCACTGAGACACTGAACCTATTCTTTACATGAAGAGAATAACTTGATATAATCTGTACAGATTTCTATAAAATTGGCCAAAATGAGAAGGGATTTTTGCCTGAGAATCATGTTTAAAATTTTTGGTTTCATTATTTAAATGTATTATGCTCCAAATATTTTCCTGAGTCAATCTTTAACATTGAGTCTCATTATCTTTATAACAACATCTGAAGTTACTAATCTAAGCATCAGAAGAACAAAGTCTTTTGGGAGTGTGACGGGAGCATAAAAGAATAGCTCCCCACCTCTTCTCAACCTTACATTATAAGGGACACGTTTAAGTGAAAAAGAAAAGATTCCTGGTTTTCCTTTTCGCCTTTTGTTGACAAAGAAGGAAGAGAAAGCTTAAAGACCTTTCCAGAATAAGTCAGGAAGCCAAACTTTTCTCCTTTACAAAATTATTTGTTCTATATCCTTTTATTTTTGGTTGTTTAGAAACCAGGATATCAAAATTACTCATGAACACCCAAACTACATGCGAGAATACCCGAAAAGCTATGATAATAGAAAACATATTTTATAAGACTGAAATCTGGCCAACAACTGTAAAGAGATTTTATAACTGGTTGCTAAAGTAAGATAGAAAGAAATACATGTGAAGAGAAGCATCTGGAAAACTGACACAATGTGAAAAACATCACATATTTAAAAGAGAAATTTTCAAAATGTGAAATCAATAACAGGACAAATTAACATGTTTTAAATCATAGATTCTTCCTGGTAGGCCCAAACTAACTGCCTTTCAGCACTCACTAATATGGATCCAACACCCAAGACCATAGTCATCAGCACAATCTTTAGGTTAGGCACGCAGACTTAAGATAAGGGTTTATCACGGAAACAGGCTCTGCTCAAAACAGATTCTGGAAACTCTGGTCTACTTTTCTGTATGTGTCACTTGTGCCCCTAGATCACATAAAAAGTCAGGTACCATATTGCTATAAATTATTAACATTAATAGCATAAGTGAGTTACATATGATATACTATAAACTCTAACCCTTAGTAAATTATTATCACTCGCTATCTACGCAAATGGTTTACATACTCTAATCTGTGGCAAATCACAGGGCTCGTCAGTGTCACTTTTTCTGACTCAAGTAAGTTACAGCTATAGTGTTCTTGACATAAAAGAAAGAAAATCCATTAAAAATGACAAAGACTTGTCCGAAGTAAACACGGAGGTATTAAATATGTTACACTTATTTTCAATAATTAAGAGCTTTAACATCATGGTTCTAAGTGAAACAACAGGCAAAAGACTCAAATTTATCTTTATATGTGAAAGGTCTGACATCGGTCATTGAATCTACTACTCAAATTGGAGCTTACTTAAACTCTATCTTGTGTTAATTTTTTTTTTTTTAAAGCACATGACAAGCCATCAGCAAGTGCTTGGTGAATGCAATTGAGTGTATGTGGTAATCACTAAAAATATTTCAAAAAAATGTCAAGAAGAGGAGTCTAAAATGACATATCAAAATATTTTCTCAAGGTTTTTACTATTTTAATAATGTAAAATGTTTCTCCAAGCATCTTAATTTTGAAATATTGTGACTTTCCTATACTCTGTCAAGTATCGTCCGTCATAGATATACCAGTGGTTGATGTATAGGACAAAAATGACATTTATAGAAAATGTTTGCTGATCCCCTGCCGCAACTCACAGAAAATCAAAGCTACAATGAAACTTAGAGATCATCTAATGCAGTGATTTACAAGTCTGGATACACATTAGAATCACCCGGAACCCTTTTAAAAAATATAGACGTCATGCCTAGATATCTTGCCCCTGACCAGGAGAACTGATTTAATTGGTCTTAGAGGACACTGAGTAATCTATAATTTTATAATTCCTCATGTGCTGCCAGGTAGAAAACCTCTGATCTAATCCATTGCTTCTTGGTACAAATGAGAAAATCTAAACCCAGGAAGGTGAAGTGATGGGCACAAAGCCCAACAAATAATTTTCCAAACTTTCCAGAACTCCAGCAATGACGTAGGACTCTCATAAGCCTCTCCTGCCAATTCGAGACTCAAGAACATCTTAATGGCATGTTCTTTCTCTTAGTTGGTTCTAGTAACATACTGGGTCAGAGTTGTTTGATCAGCTCTAACAACTGCACTGGGGAATGACTTCAACACAGGACTTCAGCTCTCAGGGAGAGTGGCAGGTATGTGTGACTCTCATAAGCCTCTGGAATAACGCCTGAACATGACAAGCAAGAGTTGAAATCTTTCACATGGAAAAGGTTCAAAAGAGAGAGAATGTCAGAGCTGGCAGGAACCTCAGAAAATTCCCAACCAAACCGTTTCATTTTACAAATGAGAAAAGTGAAGCCCTTGAGGGGGTATGACTTGGCCAAGGCCACACGACTTCTTGGTGGTAAGGCCAGAGTTGAACGCAGAGTAGAAAACCACTCTGTAGGGTAGAAAGAGAATGGTGAGATGGAAAGAAGTCTTGGGACAGAGGTCATGAAAGGAAAATATACCACAAAGACTTGTGAAAACAGAAAAAAAAAGAAAGGTAAGTTCAGGAGACCATTAAAATAAGGCAAAAAATTAGGAGAAATGTACCCTTCCCTCAGATTCTTATAGCAGAAACTATTTTCAATACAAGAGAATTAGGCATTAGGAGCAAAGAAGAAATGCCAGGTTCCCTTTTTCTCTTCCTATCAGGTGTCTTGTTCGTCGCTGTACAATTAGTCACTTGATCTTCACTGGAACCCAAAATAAACACAGGCGATGAAAGGACAAAGGAGAAACAGAGGGAGTTTCTATTGACAGAAAACTCTTCTCAGATTGCATCAATCGTGCAAGAACTTTCTGGAGCCCCATTGACTGGAATCTAAATGTAAGCCTTGCTGAGACACAGTCTTCCCGGCTCATCCTGTGGTTTTCTTTCTCTTGTGTTATTAGGAACACACAGTACAGCAGGGAAGGTTTATCTACTGATGCTGTTGGAGAATTAAGGAAGCGGATGATACTCACATGTTCAGATCTTGTAGTTGTGTTCACTACATGGTACATAGCCCGTAAAGGACATAAACTATCAACTGCCTCATTCAAACAATGAAACTGCAAGTGTTGACAAGTTGTGAGTCACCAGATAGCTTGATATCACTAAATCTGAGCCATCACCTTTGCATCCCTTAGCTCTTACTTATGTATTTATGTATGTGTGTATGTATTTAATCTTCATTCATTCATGGAGCAGAAACCCAGATATTCATTGCCTATTTAAGATACAGAATGCTTACACAGCTAACAATAAGAGATAGAATATGGTACTAAAAATGGCATGTATCCTGTGAATCCATAGGAAATAAATCAGTACACAGCTTTGTTAAATAAGAATGCAAAAAATTTAAGATAATTGCTTTAGCAATCGAAACTATAATCTATATAGCACTTGAAGTATGGAGTTAAAAGGAATTAACACTTCTCTTTTCATCCCATCTACCGAATGGTATGAGATATAAAATTGAAACAAATAGAGAGACGTATACACAATTCATGTTAAAATGAACAGTGAATTAGAAATAACAATTTTTAAAACATTTTGATATCACTTGTAATAACTGGAAATTCCCTAACATGGGGGTTTACAGTGGGAATTATTAAATTAGACTCTATGATAATTTTACTATTTTTAAAAAATTTCTGGGGTAGTTCACAATCTCTTAAATTATAGTAGTCCTCACTCATCGTCAGTAGGTTCTATGACTTTAAGCAAAATGACGTATAATGAAACCAATTTTACCATAGTCTAATTTGATATAAACAAAAGTTAAGTTCCTAGAGCTTCTCATCAACTTTATAATGAAATACCATCGAATAAAACAATGTTATTTGAGGACCTGCTGTATATTGTTCATAAGGTGACAATGTTCACATGATTTATTTCCCAACCTACTACATAAAGTTGGCAAATTAGTAGATAGAATAGACATTTTCTTTCCTTTTAATGGTCTCTTGATATCCCATTTGTATTTTGAGGAGACTCTGGACAAAAACTTACAGCCTAAAACATCAAATCTCCTGGAAGATATTCTATCACTGTGTTTTATGAACACATGGAGGTGTCAAGTTGGTAGTTGGACATATGTTTAGAGAGCGGGGGAGTAGTCTAAACTACAGATACGAATGTGTGTTTCATTAAGAGATAGTTTTTGAAGCATGGAGTTAGATAACAACAGCTAGAGAGAGTGTAGATAGAAGAGGGCTGGAATATAGCTGAGGTTTAGAGGTCTGCAAGAACAGGGGCCAGCAAAGAGGACTGAGGTGGAAACAGAGAAGGAGCAGGAAAACCAGGAGGGAATAGCATCATGAAAATAGGAGAAGAAAGTATCACAAGAAGAAAGATTTGTCCATGGTAAAGATACTGCTGAGAGGGAGACAGGGACATGGGCTCTGGTAAGGTACTGGTCCCAAGTCATCGGGTGATGGAATGAAATGGAGTAGGCTGTGTTTGGGGTGGGGAATGGAGACAAGCCCTCTTTCTAGAAGTCCTGCTGTAAATAGGTCAATGAAATGGAGTGCAAGCTGGAGATCAAAAGAAGGTGGCTTTAAGCTAGGGAGAAAGATCCCACAAAGGAGTTAATCACATATCACTGGCCTTCGTATAAGAGCAAAGACACAGAAGGAAGGTACAGCCTATAAGGAGAGGTGCAGCAGGGTGGTGCAAATGGTGGGGAGAAATGACGGAATTCCTTTTGGTTGCATCTTTTTTTTTTCCTTTGAAGTACGTAGCAAGGTCATTGACTGAGAGTGCAGGAAGTGGAATTATTGGGGCACCTGAGATGAGACAAAAAGGTGGGAAAGAACTACCATAGGGAATAAAATAAAGAATTTATTAGGCTTTTCCTGCTCCGGCCCCAGAAGCAGCAACTGTTGCAATGTTGATACTAAGAAGAACCGGATGGTCACTGAGAACTCCTTTCTAAGGAGGGGGTGATGGTGGCTGAGAAGGACGTTCACGTGCCTAAACACCCAGGCTGGCACTCAAGAATGTGCCTGATCATCACGTCGTGAAGGCCATGCAGCCTCTCAAACCATGAAGCTGTGTGACGGAACAGTTTGCCTGGAGACATTTACTGACCTTACCAACGAGGGGAGCCCGAATCTCCATGATTACCTCCACCTGCCCTCCACCCCCCCACCCCAAGATCGTGCCTGCAACCTTGGCCGCAGCCGGCCTCAGTCAGGCAGGCCAAGGCCCAAAGGTCTGGAGGGTGAGTGACCTGCAGGACTCACAGGAAGGGACGCTGACAGACACCTACAGATAGAGCGCTGCCCCCTGCACTCACAAGAAGGCCGAGGCCGGGGCTGGGTCAGCAACGGAATTCCAGTTCAGAGACGGATTGATTTGGTCGTGAATGTGGTCAACCACCTCATTCAAGTTGGGAGGGGTTCTTTTGTGTTGAATAAGTGTGTGGCCAGAAAATTTAAAAAGGAAGAATTTGTTAGGAAAATATAATAAAAACGTTGTTGGCCAGTGGTGAGGGTCGATATTTGAGATGTGTAGTCGGTCATAAACACGAAGGGAGTAGAGGGAGGGATGAGGAAGTGTTATCATCCAAATATTACCTTTACTGGTTGAAAGCTAATGAAAGGTAGGCACCTGGGGGTAAGCAATGGATGAGCAGTAAAAGTCATATTGCTATTTTTATAACTTCATAGTTCTGTAGACGTTTGACTCTATCCATGTCTGACCTAGGCCAGTTGGGGAAATGAAATATTCTTTCCAAGCCTAAAGATTTTTTTTCCTCGGGAGCCCAGTACGGAAATACTAAAAGCATGTGTCAAACAAAACATCCTGTTTACTACATTTTAAACTCAGATCTAAATTCAGTTAACAAATCAGGAAAGTAAAATGAGAACATACTGAGTTTTTAAGTCAGAGGTCAGAAGGACCTTTATTGTTAAGATCACTCAAGTGTGAAATTAGAGGGCACAACTACCCCTCCTACCTCAACATATGCCAGGTGAAAATTTAAAAATCACAGTATAACTTTAGCAATTGCCTGGGTGAAAGCAGTATGATGGGAATTAATACCTAAATAAATGCCCACCAAAGCCCAGGAAAGACCACTTGCGTTATTTAGCAGGGAAATAAAAACTAACATAATCACTTTGATATTCAAACAAAAGAACATGGTTTTTAAAGATGAGATCAAATGCAAATATTGACACTTTTCAGAGATTGCATTATAATACAATAGTTCTTTGTAAAGATACTTTTATAACAGGAGATGAAAGACACAATGTCAAAGTACAGGTCACAAAGGCCAGGATGCCCAGGTGAAAACTAAAGATGTAAAAATACCGTAGGGACACTTTCATGGAGATTTCACATGCAGAATAGAAGCGCAATGAGAAAGGTTTTGACATCAATGTGTAGAGGATGTTACAAAAACCAAGAAAAGTAATATGGCAAAGAGAAAGGAACTGTGCATAAAAAGGTGAAGAGATTTGTTACATAAAGAAAGAGGTGAAGTGATGAGGATTTTAATTGTCAAGTCAAAGTTGTAGAAAGTTGGAACAAAGAATTAAATGCAAGTACAATATTTGTTTGCTATTCTCCTATTTGCCAACAGAAATATTTTTAAGTACCTTTATGAGGCCCAATCCCAAAAGCATAGAGTTATGTAAGGAAATGAATGAGTCTCTAAAAAGAGCTGGTCAAACTAAAAATAATAATAATAATAATGATAATGTTAAAGGAAAAGAGATAAAACCTACTTTAAATCATTCTCAGGTTAAATTACATTTCAAGAATTATTAAAATGCTTCAGTTAAATAAAATATTAAGACACATGGGCAAAAAGAGGGCACTTAAAAGTTTTTTTTCCCTAGAAATATTTTTTATAATGATATTTGCTGTAATAAGAATGGATTATACAAATGTCACAGCTGAATGAATGTGTGTGGTCTGAGAACATGTGGACTTTCTCAGAGAATGAGAAAGGGAACTTCAGCTGTAATAATATAGTCATTCTCAACGTGGGTTTTGAGACCCTCCACCAGTGTTGTCACAGATGACTGAGTTTACATACAGTACTCCAGACAGTCCAATAAAAGTTGATGATTAAGCCATCAGACACACTACACAGTCTGAATGGAAATTATGTATGTGTTTTTTTAATAAAAAAGGGAAATCTGCCTTGCTTCCTTTATGTCTCATTCTTGCTGCTGTGGGATTTCTGCCTCTGACACAGTGTTCACTCCTAAACATAACTGAAGGCACTGCATTCTAGGAAAACAAGACAAGAGAAACAATAAAACCAAGGTATGATCTTTGTACACACCAATAAAGTATGCAAATGTGTGACAATATTGACCAAGCAAAAAAAAAAGATAAACATTTTAAGAATGAGAAAGGAGCTATCACCAAAGACTGTGGAAATTTTTAAAATAAGAAAAAAATATTAGAAAAATGTAATATTGATAAATTTGAAAACTCAAGATAGGGCAGAATTTCTTAAACAAGATACCAAAAGCACAGAACATAAACGATTAGTAAATTGAACTTCACTGAACTTAAAAGCTTCTTTTCATCAAAAGACATTAAAAGTCAAGCCAATGACTGGAGGACCATGTTTGAAATGTATGGAACTGACAGTTGATCCAGAATTCATACACTCCTACAAACCAATTAAGAAAAATCCCAGTCTATTTGAAAAATGAGCAGGAGACATAAATAAGCAATTAACAGAAGAGGAAACTCAAAGACCAATAAATATATATTAAGCTGCCCTATCTCCTTAGAAATCATTTCACTTCCATCAGATTGTCAAAACTAAAAAGCCTGACAATATTTTGTTGCATATCATAGCCATGGACCTATGAAAATTATTACTCTCTTGATGGGAATATAAATTGATACAACAGATTTGAGAACAATGTGGCACAAACTAGTGAAGCTGAATGTGGGTAAATTCTATGACCCAGCAATTCCACTCCTGAGTAATTTGTCTTAGAAAAACCCTGGGCTTTCCAATTCTGCCAGCACCATTTATTGAAGAGGCTTTCTTTTCTCCATTGTATGTTTTTGGCTCCTTTGTCAAAATTTATCAGTCCATATTCATATGGGTTTATTTCTGGGTTTCAATCTTATTCCATGGATCTGTGTGTCTGTTTTTCTGCCAATACCATGCTGTTTTGATTATTGTCACTTTGTAGTACAAATTGAAGTCATGGAGTGTGATACCTCCAGCCTTGTTCTCTTTTCTTAGGATTGGTATATGCACAGTACTCTGCCATAAGAAAAGATGAAATACTGCCATTTGCAACAACATGGATGAATCTTGAGATTATACTAAGTGAAATAATTCCAACAGAAAAAGTCAAGAGCCATATGACTTCTCTCATATGTGGGATATAAAATTGGAAGCAGCAAAGGAACAAGACAAACAAAGAAACAAAAATTCATAGACACAGACACAAGTTTAGTGCTTACCAGAGGATAAGGGAGAAAGGGGGATGGTAGAAAAGAGTGAAGGGGGTCAAATATATAGTGATGGAAGGGGAAATGATTATGGGTGGTGAACACACAATGTGATATATAGATGATATATTACAGAAATGTACACTTGAAATCTCGGTAATTTTACTAACCACTGTCACCCTAATAAATTTAAATTTAAAAAAAAAAAGAAGAAGAAGAAGAATCCTGGGCACGGAGACTGTGCAATAATGTGCACTGCAGCACTAGTTCTTGGTTGTGGCTATCAATGTGGAGGAAAGAAAAGATAAGGGTTTAATGAGAGATACATAGTGGCCTTATATTTATCTGCAGTGTTTTATTTCTTAACCTGGGGGTTGGGTACATTGTTGTCCCTTATGTTATTACCTATACTTTTTAGTTTGTCTGAATTTTTTCATAAAAATTTTTTAAAATAACAATGACTTACCAAGCTATCCACATCTATGCTGGAGTTCACAGCCCACTGCAATGTACTCATGATATTCATGGCTAATGTTAGAATAATGCCAACCGTTCCTTCTCCTTCACCTATAGGTGGAAAAAAGATAAACAAACTTTGTTCTAGCTCTCTTCTGTGAACCCCTGTATTTATATCTCTCTTAGGGCATTTGTCATTTAAAGTTACATTTCAATTTTGTGCCAATTTAACCATCTTTCATCTCAGTTCGGCATAGCATCTACCACTAGTAATAATGCCCTGCCTGTAGTAAGTATTCAGCCAATGTTTTAAATCAGAGAGTGAAGATTAGGAAGGAGTTACCCTCTTTTTAAATGCTTCAGATATTATAGGGGCTGTTGGTGTTGGGTAGATACCATGTTTATCTCCTCTGCTATTACTCTGTAATTAATAACACTTTCAAAGACTATAATAGATAATGGAAGAAAAGGCCTGTATCTCGATGAGCTCGTCTACAAAGAAGTCGAAAGCAGGGGAAGGTGTGAGCAGCATCCAGAAGACGTTGAGCTGTGCTTTGTGCCTTTACAAGGACTATCTCTGCTCATCAGATACTGTTGGGGAAAAAGTAGACTTCAGAGTTTCAATGGCAAGTCAAAACTCATGGGTCTGCCCTTTGGAAAGACAAGACTGCCATTTTTGTTTTTCAAAAAAGACAATACTAGTTCACTCAGTGTTTAATTAGAATAAATAGGTTTTCAGGGCTGGGTGGAACCACTGATTAAAATTCATAAATATTCAGTATTTATGGCCATAAAAGTTTTCTAATACAAATTTTCTTAAGTTATTATCACTTTAGGTTATCAAGTCTCAATTGAGAGTCAGTCCTTGCAGCTATTATGCATAATAAAATTGTCATAGGGTTCCAAAATTGGAAGAAATAATTTATCCTATTACTATTAATTGAAATTTTTGCTTCCACCATTCCTCTAACAGGAGATAAAGCATACACAGCAAGTATATGCTTTTAGTACTAAATCATTTATTCCCGATAGGGAAGATTTAGTCAGGATGCCAATCTATTACTCATTCTGAAGATTAAGAGGAGAGTAAGATAACGTTTGACAGCAATAACAATAATAAGCAATGTAAGATTTATACGTATTTATTACGGACCAGGCACTATATTAAGGGTTTTGTACAAATTATCACATTGAATACCCACAAAACTCGAAAATGAGGGCCTGAGAGAAGTTCATTAACGTGTACGAGTTAATACAGCTCAACACCTTGATATTCCGTGTGTGGTTAGCATTCACGCTTGCTAGGCATCTGATCTGACTGACAGACAGGCCCTAAAGTACCTGGTTGTCAAATGCTCCGACTGTCACCCCTGGTAAACCAGGCCTCAGCCAGATCTTTAACCATTATGGTATAGCACATGACATCTAATTGTTAACAAACCGGTATGTATGTAACTCAGCCTTCTTTGATCCTCTTTTCAATAACTTAAAGGAAAACAATGTAAATCCTGAACCTAAAAGGAAACTTTATTTTTTGTTTTAAATGTTGCCCAGGATTACCGTATGCTAAGGGTTCCTTCGCCTGCTCACTTGGATTCCTTTCGTAGAGTCATTTTCCACTGGCCTGGCTGAGAGAATAACGAATGTGGGGAACCTACTACCCTCACAGCAGCTGCATGGACTGCAGGGGGACCCCCGGGACCAAATGAGCCTATTTTCTGTTCTCCCCTGGATGTTGTAACTGGACAGATGAACTCTGCTGTTAATTCTGGGGACCTGAATGGAGAGGCCACATAAAGTCACTGTGCCACAGCCCCGGTACAGCAGGAAAACCAGTCTTCAAAGAGGGAAATAAATGAAGCAGCTGCAGAAAGGAAGGGACAGAGGCCAGCATCTGGCCTCAAGAGATGGGAAGAAGAGCTGAGTTTGTCTCTCAGGGCCGATCCCATTTCCTCTGGAGGCCGAGCATGCTTCCTGCCCTGGGGCTCTGCCAGACATGCCCAGAGCGCTCCAGCTCACGCCTCATTTTGATTTGAGCAGGATTCTGTTCATATAGCCAAACAATCCTTCAAATTTGGTAATTGCTCTGAGCCTTTGTCCACTGTCATATCCGTATACATATTTCAACACTTCGTAAAACAGTAATTCAAATTCTTAATTTTGAAGAGCTCACTTGTCTATATAGATTTTTATTTTACTTATAAAATATTTTGTGTGTTTTATCCAGGATCCTAAAATTCAGCACATTTGTACTTGAAAAATATGGCGCTTTTATCTAACATTTCACATAGGTGGCAGTTTTTCGTCATGTAAAATTCTCATTAGGATAATGAATTTTACCAACTGGTAGTTAAAAGAACAAAACTTACCAGGATGGGGAGTGTGTGTGTGTGTGTGTGTGTGTGTGTGTGTGTGTGTTTCTTTTCTCCTATTCAGAGAGCCCCTTATTAAAGAGATCTATTATTTTTGAATTCTTTACCAGTATGAGAGTCAAGAGATGATCCTTTTCAATCACATATTTGTTACCTGACATGCTCTGTATCTCAGTTTTTTAAACCATAAAGCAGGGGTAATATAATACTATAGACAGCTCTAATTTAAAGAAGTTATTAGTTCAATAATAAAATGATAGAAATGAAATTCAAGGAAATTATTTGTTCAACAATAAACTAACAAATGTTTTCATTAACAAACTCTCCCCAAATTTGTTTAAAGATATCTAAAATTTTTAACCGATAGAATGTAGCATTTTACTAGTTGACAGAATTTTAAATTAAATGTTTCGCTAAATAGCTAACAAGGTCATAGTACCTGTTGTTAAAATAGAAATGAAGGTAACAGCAACGAAGAAGACGACGAAAATCATCTCTATTCTCATTTGGAACCAGCGCAGTGTTGACAGGTATAAGAACCAGGTGGCAGTATGTAAATTCAAAGCTTTGTGGAACAGAGTTTCAAAGTAAGGCTGACGTCCGAAGGCACGCAGTGTCCATAGGCCTTTTAAGCTTGTAACCAGATGAGTGAAAATTGGACTCCTGCCTGTGAAATATTCGCATAAGAAACAAGGCAAATCATGTAAATACATAATACAAATTTTTACGACCATGTATCTGATAAAGATTAGCTTAAAAGTTAATCAAACAGCAATGTCACTGGTTTAGGGAGGTTTTCATTATGGTACCATATTTGGAATAGATGTAATGTGTTATTTTTTAATGAGTTACCTCCTTTTCTACTTGGCTACCATGGATGGGAACTTATAAAATCACTGCCATTATTTATTGATGTTTCTTGGCTACCACTGAGCATTGTTTTCCTGGCTAATCCTGAATTAATCACTGCTGAGAGGAAATGTTTTTCTCTTAAGGCAATTTATTCAAGGCCTTGATTAAGAATGATTATATGACTTAATTGAGCAAATAACCTTCATTGCAGAAACACCTGGAAATTTATCCCCTGAAAACATACCTGCACCAAAGCTGTTACTGAAAAACATACTTCCTTTCAAACAGCTCAACCTCAAGCAAGGGTTTGGAGGACAAAAAGGCTGACTCGAGAAGAAAAAGGAAGAGTGTTTGAAACAAGAGGGAAGAATTCTGTCTGGTATCGTTTGGGAACCCAGACAAACCTTCAGTAACAGTAGAAGAATCATTTTAAAATCTAATTTATATCAATAAATTAGGAATGAATATCCCATACACCAACACTGATCAGACTCTACACAGTTGTTTTAAAACCAAAACGAACTCACATGGTCTTAATGAACAAAAACAATCTATGTGTACTTTGTAATTTACTGTTTGCTTTTATATACACACACTTTTCAAAAGTCACCGTTAGGTAATGCAAGAGTTTAAAGGCAGGAAAAAAGTTTTAGAGAAATAGATTAATAATAGAGAATCACAAGTCGCTGCTGTGGATATTTTCCGAGGTGACCGTTGCACGGTCAGCATCACACCTTCTGATTCCAGTTGTTTGAGTTGCTGGGAGGTCTGCAGGAAGTAGGCTCTCAGTATCACAAAAGCAATGATCACTGGCACTGCTGCTAGGAAGATGTAGGGCTTTAAAATCGAGACCACCACTACAGCTCCAATCACAATTAACACCAACTGTAGGATTGAAGAAAACACGTTGGTGAGGAAAGATTTTCACATTGCAAAGTGGACAAGGTATATTTCTAAATGAGCTCTTCATACTCTGCTCAACTCTCAGTAAGGGGCACGCACCTTCCTACTAGGAAGTCTGTCACCACAAAGTACATTTTTTGTCTTTTCCATGAACATTCAAAAAATTGTTTAGGTCCCTCATAATAACATTTTGAAGTCCTGAAAACACGGTGATCTTGGATCTCAGAATGTTCTCATTTCCTGTGTACTTTAAAGTGAGTGATAAATAAATTTTACAGGGTGATTCTTTTTTCTAGCCTGGTCCTCTTTTAAAATAAACTTTATTTTGAGATAATTTTAGTGTGAAGATGTGAAATTTTAGCATTTATTTTGCTTAGACAATTTCTGAAAATGGTGCCTTCATCTTGGAGTCTTGGAGTCAGAAAGATCTCGCTTAAAAGTAGTCTTGGTCATTTGGGCAAGATACTTAACTTCTCTGAACCTAATTTTCTCATGTTTAGGATAATGAAAAAAAATACTTGATAAATGTTACTCCCCTTCCCAAAAATTCTGTTCCTGTTCCTTAAAATAATTGGAGATGACCTATGGGCTCAAAAATGATTTTAACAGGGTGGCTGATTTAATTTGAAATTAGACAATGTTTTCTATCTCATATGTTGTCAAAATGAATGTTGTATGTCAGTCAAGCCTATCCATTAGAGATATCTCTTCACATTATCCACCAAAAAACTGGAAACAACCCCATTGACATTCACAGAAACAAGCAACCATACTGGTGGTGTTCTTCAGGCTCAAGTTAAAGGTTTAAATTCTTTATTTCCACGCAACACTAAATCCACACATTTTAAAAAGAAAAAAAGTCTGCTTAGTGAGTCTAGCCAGGGCACATTTGAAACCTATATAATTTTACTAACCAATGTCACCGCAATAAATTTAATAAAAATTTTTAAGTTTGCTAACATTTGCTTTGCAATAACCCATTTGAATAAAGTATAAATAAACTGTCACAACAAAGGTTAAAAAATAAACTTATCATAATATCTATATAATAATCAGTGATCCAATTTTCCACCAATTTCTATGGTGACACATGCAATTTCCAGCTAATTAAATGGAACAGAATATTTTGGCAGATGGGAGCGCAGATGCGGGTGTAGCTAAGAACTCATAAATCGTCTTTGAATAGGTTGTTATTTTCATCTAAAACTTCAGATGATCATATCTCAATGACACTTTTCTAGGAAAAACATCTCTTCATCTGCAATCATCAAATTCTGCAATACCAGCCCCTCCTTCATTCAACAAGTATTCAGAGAAATCTTTACTGAACCAGACACTGAACTAAGTACATATGATGACTTAATAATCTCAGGGAAGTCTCCCCCATTGCCTTCTTGCCCTCCAAATGCCATCAGCAAAGTGAGAAAGCCCCAAATGCCCATGACAAGACTTCATCCATAGGAAACCATAGTTTTTTAACCAAGGATATTTTTTCTCAGAAATAGAATCTTTTGAAAAAAAAGAAAAATTAAGTTGTAAGCATGATTAAGTAGGTAAAATGATTTCATTTAAATAGGCCATCATATTAAACACCAGCCAAATGCTGCTGCATTGGCAGCATGGAGATATTCGGCTACTTTGTTAGGATCAGGTCCTTGTTTGCTGTTGACAATTGTAAACAGTACGATGTTCATCTGACTTGTGCTATTTTTACCACATATCTGAGTAGTAAACTAACTAAGATACCCCACTGGGTTAGAGAAGAATGGAGAAGGTGAGTACAACTGGAAGTGAGGAACCATTCACAAAACAGATTTCCAGCAATTATAATAATCTAGAATATAGCTCAAACTGGGAAACAAGTAAAAAATAAGCCTAAGCACTGAGGAAAATTATTTGCTCCAGAAGAGGCCATCCTTAAGCACTAAAGTCAGAAGCTAATAATTTAGCACTGTGTGCAAAACTAAAGGCATTGGTTCAATATATTTGATATTCTAATTACACACACACACACAAACCCTTAAATTCTGTCCCAGTGTTTAATTCACAATGGGTAAGAAACAAGGCATTTCAGACCAGGTGTATTAATGAGAAAACCACAAAGTAAACAAGAGAGACTTCGGGGCAAAGTGAACATGTGAGCACAGATTTCTAATTCCCATTCAAACTGACACAAATCTGAAACTTTGTGAAACGAAAAAACATCCAACAGACTATAAAACCTGCGAGGCACTATCTGCTCATTCTCCCAGGAAGTGGGCAGCACGTTTCACCCACCAAAGGCAGCTTGAAAGCATTCCTGACACTGACGGTTACCTAGCACTGCCTGTGAAATGGGCCTGATGAGAATAAAGGATCACTTTGAAATCAGTTAAGTAAATTAATTAATCAGCTAATTAATAAGAGATAAGGAAATTAATACCTATTTAAAACCATGCAATGAACACGGTTTTGGAATTCATAAAAAATAGTGACTCCGTGATAGTTTTAAGCAAAGGATTAGTGGGATTACCAGAATGAATAGGAAAAAAATGTGGAAGACTCAGTAAAGATCAAAGTAGCAGCACTTAGAGTATAATCGTGTATTAGGTTAAGAGAGAAGAAATCAAAAAAGGACTAAACGTTCTGAGGCCTGAGAAAAGAAAAATTCAGTATTTTAAAATATGTAGGCTTTCGTTTCATAAAAAAAATATATCATTCACCCAACATACAGATAAGTAGGAGCTGGAGTACAGTTTTTCTCTGTTTGGCTTCAAGCTCAAATTTGTCCCGTATGGGCCACTTCTATGCTAATTTGAAGCATATAACTGTAGTACTGAACGTGACCATCATAGATTTATCTTGTTCATTTACAGGTTGGAAACCTGAGACCCTCAGAGATTAAGTATCTTCTTTAGGTAAAATAAATAGTTGTATCTGCAGAATAGAAGCTAGAGCTTTTATTTTCATTATATGATGTTCCAACCCAGAGAGCAAATTTGCGAGAACTGTATTAAATGTTAGGAAATAGAGCACATAGAAATGATTTTTTTTAAAAAAAGAAATTTACAGGTATACTTTATTATGTACAAAGATCGTGTCCTGAAATGTTGCGATTAGAATTAAATTTCACTAATCAGAACATAACTAAGTATAATGTTCTGAGGAGCTCACAATTTAAAGGAGCACCTGTGATGAATTTTTTAATAAATCAGAATGAATCAGATTGTAACTGTATTTGATTGTCACATATTATGCTTCCTTACTGTGAGACCCTCCTATAAATAAAATAGGGAAATTAAAAGAGCCCTTCCCAACCACTTGCGAAGCCATATCTAATGAACCCCAACATTAGAACTTGAGCAGAAATTATTGAAATTGCCGTAAGAGAAAGGATTTGCGAGCCATCACATGGGTCAAAAAGTGCTAATTTATAAAATAAATACTTAAAAATTAACTCTCCCCAAGGTTTTTTTGAAGTGAGCCTTATAGCGATTCAGAAAATACTCAGCAGACTATTAAAGTAAAACAACAACAACAAAAAATCATGAATCCTTTTGCAATCATGTCAAGATGCCCATGTTCCAGTTTGTACCTCATTTAATAATCCTGTATTTGGGACCAGTCATGTACACTCCTGGAACAAAGAACAAATGTCCAGCATTTAAAGGAAGACACTGAGAATGCTCCTTCCAACGCACGAACTCAAAGCATCAGTTAAAAGTTTCCAGCCGCTGCTGCTGAGTTATATCCCCAAACAGCAACTGAAGGAAATCCAAAGTGCTAAAAAGTTCACTTGGAACAGCTACTGTGTTTGTGCCAATCATTCCACAGGAGGCAAACCGACAACGGCTTTTCTGCACCTGCCAATGTCGGCTGTGTATACACACCAATGTGGTAGCCCTTATTTTGTTGTGCAGTTTCTCTCAAATAAAGTATTGTTATTGGGGTGGGGTGTGAAAGTGAGTGGGAGGAAAGAATGACTCAGTCCTAGGATGGGCTGCATCCTGTTCCAACTGTCTCTCCAAGGAGATCACTAAGACTGTGGTATTTGCTCTCTAGGGCTCAACCTAAGCCAGATAGGAAGCTGTTTTCCAACCTGGTCCAACAGCCAAGGTTATTAATTCACAACCCTCCTTAAGTCCTGTCACGAATGGAGACCTAAGGTGGCATCCCTGAACTCCCATTCATTTCTGTCCCCTCCTTTCCCTCTTCGCTCCCACCCCAGAGTCATGTGCTCGGAGCCAGGCTGCCCTGCAGGCCTCTTCATATCTGCCATACAGCGCTCACCAGTCCTCACCAGTCCTGAATGTTTCTTTCCCCTTCTTGAAAACGTATATGTCCTTCTGTCCCTGCATTATGGTCTTTATCGTGAGGTTACTACATAGCTGGCCAATCTGTGCTGAAGTGTTTATGGCTGAGACTGGTTGAAACTGCAGGCCACCAAGGAACTGATCTTCCTTTTCATACGGGTCCTTCGGAGGTGGGTGACTTCCACCAAATAGTGATGCCAATGTCAAAAATGTCTTATTTCATGGACAGTGATTTGGGGGAACAAGTCTGTTATACTTCTCAAGTCACTCCCAAGTAGACAGTTACATCTAAATGTGGAACTGCCTTGGATTTGGGTCAGGGAAAGAGTTTTGACTTACCACTGAATTTACTAAAATTATGCCTTCTTTGAAGGCTTTTGGTATTGACAAAATTCATACAATAGGGCTTCAACTCTCAGTCAAATGAAAAATAAGCAAAAACTCATTTATCTCTTTTTTCTACTCATTTTTAAAAGTATGAACAACTGCAAACACACATAATAATACTTATTTTTACAAACCTGGATGAAGTCAAATATGGTAAGAGGCAGAAGATCATCCAAAATTGCTATATCTTTGGAAAATCTATTAAGAATCGCACCTATAAAATAAAAGAAGACAAATTCCTCAAAAAACAGTAATCTTAAAAAGACATATCAATATTTGATAAATATGATGAATTTGGGTTATAGCAGAAGCATCTAGAACTCAGATAATTAGCATTTAGTCAGATAAATAAGGACTGAGAAAACTTTAATGTTGTACAAAGATTCTAAGTAACTACATGTTCAAGTTATTGTCTCCCACTTTTAAACCTTTATAAAATATAGATTGCTGTAAGATTCAGGCAAAAACTAATGTCTTTAGTGGAGCCCTTACCACAAATTACGTCAGGAATGGGCACTCATGCTACCCAGTCTCACACTTGCAAGCCTGAGTTTGTAATTCCCGGACATGCTCTCATTCCCTCACACCTGTAGTCCACACCCTCCAGCTCCCTTCTCCTTCTCTGACTTCCACACCTTTCGGATACATCCCTGTCCTAGCCGTGGCTGCCCCCAGCCCCTGCCTGCCCACTCCATGGGCCTCCTCTGCCGTATCCTCTCGTTTCACTCTCTTCACTGGCGATCTAAACCTCAGCCTGTCTTCTAAAGTCTAGAGCCACATTCATAAGTCTGATACTTTTTTCCTTCAATGAAAAAGAATTACATAGGAAATGTCGACTATGTGCCAGACACAACGCTAGGCATTGAGGAGACAGAGGTGAATAAGCCACGCTCCTTGCCCTTGAGGAATTCGTTGTTGGGGCGGGGGTAGGGGGAGTGAAACCTAAAATTAGATAAAATACAATACTATACAAACAAAGTGATATTGAATCTTATCATTCACCCTTCCCCCATGAAGTACAGGATAAAGTCCAAAATTCTTAGTTTAATATTTAATGCCTTCCAGGATTTGGCCTTAAATCACCTAGCTAATACAAGCTCCCTCTACTCAAATATTCTGTTTCAGCCAAATTGGTTTATTGTTTTTTAAATTTATTTTTACTTTTACTTGACGTACCATAGTATATTAGTTTCAAGCGTACAACATCGTGATTACACATTTATATATCGTACAAAGTGATCACCCCAATAAATCTAGTACCCATCTGATACCATACGTAGTTATTATAATTTTATTGACTATGTTCCCCATGCAATACTTTACATGACTAATTGTATTTTATTACTAAATCCCCACCTCAGTTTACTCTTTAAATACACTCGACACTCTCCTACCTCTCTGCCTGTCCCATGTGATTCCCTCTGCCTGAAAATCCTTTCCCCTCATCTCTGTTTCTCAAAATCTACGTCATCTTCCTGGCCCAACTCAAAGGTCTCTCTTGCAAGGAAGGAAGCACCAGTATTTGCTCCGGCTCAAACCAATCCCTTCCTCTTCTGGACACACTTAGTACCTTTAACACATCTTGTCAGCACCTCTGTGTTTTAATGACTATATCCATGTCTTGTATCAAAGTCACTTGTATACATGTCTTATCTCTTTTTCTAGATGGTAAATTGCTACAGGTCAGTGGGATCATGCCACATTTATTTTGTATCACTCATAGCCCTCAGCAAAAAGCCTCAGATGTAGGAATTATTCGATGCATATTTATTGATTTAACTATCTCTTAGCCTTTATCAATAATATTTCCCTCTAGCATATTTAGACATACTTGTATATTTTCCCATAAATTAACCAAAAATTGAAAAATAATTAACCTATGGTATTTATTCTGTTCAGAAAATGAAAGTTCACTTTGGTGAAAAAAATATCCTTCCGGTGGTGTTTATTATATTTCAAATGGTAGTATCCTCTGGAAATATGCACTCACACTTTCATTAATTCAACATACTTTACTGAGCACCTACTATGTGTCTATCTGTCTTAAAGTTATTTAAATAGCAACATAGGAAAATCAGACCTGGAGTCAGAAAAAATCAAGGTCAACAACAATTGTAGAAAGGCACATCGGGAGAAAGCGACGTGCACACGCGAGGCAAGGAAGCCCTGGCGGCTACCAAGTATAGCAGAGACTCTCTGGGCAACATAATAAGAACAAAAGAATCATAAATCAGCAATCACAATGGTTTTTAGAAGAAAGAACCATCCTTGCATACAGAAATTTGGGGTGCGGGTAGAAGTGGGAAAAGGATATATAGATGTTGTAAGATCACCTTGCGATTTCCATTCTCAGGAGCATAAATAAGAAGAAATGCAAAAACAGACGTTTCAGAATCATCCTACAAGTGGATTAAGGTTTGGAAAGTGAGATGCATGAGAAAATGAAATGAATGCTAACCATGTAAATATGAAAGACAGAAGGTTCATAACCAACTATGAGCATTGTTTAAGGGAATGAGGAGCTCTGAGATGTGAAGAGGGGAATGGAAAGTGTACCCTCTGTAGGAACAGTAGCCCAAGAAGAGAAGGACAGTGGGGAACTGCCAGTTACACGTTGGCTACGTACCAGGCAAGTTGATTGCCTTGTTTCGTTCTCACAGTGATCCTCCGAGACCCCCAGATGGGGGGCAAGGCTCAGAGGAATAACTTGCCCAGGCTCATCGTTCTTGGGGGACGAGCCAGGCCTCAAACGGTGCCTGTGTTTTTTCCATTACGTCTCATTGCCCATTTCTGATGGTTGAAAACTTGGACAAATCCTCTACCTTCTCTGGGTCTCTGTTTTGCCATAAAAACATGAAATCATTGGGCCAAGGTAATCTGACATTCCCTTTTAAATCTCTTCGCTCTAGAACCAATGGTGGTGATGAGTATATCCAAATGAGGCATGGCTTTAGTGACACACAGGACTTTAGAATAAATATAAAGATCTTCCTGAATATACTAATATTGAAATTTTGTCAGCGAAAAAAAAAAGAAATTGATGGATATCAATTTGTAGACAAATTGAGATTTGTAGACACAAATCATCTAAAACCTCAATATTGTAATTTACAAGTATTCTTTGCTTTCTAATGAAGTACTTTTGTGTCTATTCCCATCTGTTGTCTGTGAGTTCTTCTAGCGCAAGAACTGTACCTCATTCATCTTTTCACACCAGTCGCTGCCTTAGTGCCACACAAAGCAAGTGCTCAGCAGAGCTGTAAGAATACACTTGAGCAATTCCTTATTAAACTCCAAATGTGAATGTACGTAAACTGAAATTAATGGAATTGATTGCTTTCAATGTACCTTATGGTCCTTAGTTTTTTAAATCTTTGGTCTCTTTATTTCACTACTCTTACTTTCTGTGACTTTGTTTTTATTGAGGTACAAATAAAATTGTAAGCGATGTTAAGTGTACAACATGACAATTTGACATACGTACACGTGGTGAAAAGATTCCTCCCATTAAGTTAACGCATTCATCACCTCTCATATCTACTTTATTTTTTTTGGTGATAATGTTTACACTGTACTCTCTTAGCAAATTTCAATTATGTAGTACAGTGTTATCAATTATAGTCATATGTTATACATTAAATCCTCAGGACTTATTCATTTTACAATTGAAAGCCTGTACCCTTCACCAACCTCTGTGATGGTATTAAAAATACTTTTAAAATACCTTTTGGATTTCCACCACCACCACCACCACCCCAAAAACAAGAAGAAAAAAAACAAAAAACCTGGAACAAATTTATATGATTTTCTTTGAACAATTACAGGAAACTAGATTATTCTACCCATCAAAAGACTGTATCAGCACAAGAATTTTATATTTTCCTTGATCACTTCAAATCTTCTCCTTTTTTTAAACAATACTAACCATTGGCAATAAGAAACAAAAACTCATAGATGATACAGACAACAGTTTAGTGGTTACCAAAGGGTAAGGGGGGTGGAAGAGGATAAACGGAATAAAAAATATGGTGAAAGAAGAAGAACTGCCTCTGGGTGGTGAAGACACAAAGCAATACATAAATGATTGGAATTGTGCACTTGAAACCTGTGAAATTTTACTAACCATTGTCACCCCAATGAATTTAATAAAAAAGAAAGACGCCCTTAAGGGGTTAGACCAAACATTTCAGTAGAGAGCAATGACCAGAAGAGCCTGGCACTCCGACTGCAGCCATCAGCATCACTTTCTAACAAACTGAGCTACTCGAATTAGCTGATACACAAACACGAGGAGCAGCAATATCTGACAGAGTACAGTATCTGAGAAATGTGCGCGCCAGTCATAAGAAAGCTCGACAAAGGGGCAGATGCCTCCACGCGAAGCCAACAGTACCACTCGAAAACCAGCTAGATCACAGGCCCTTTGGAGGGTGGATCAGCAGTTTATTGTTATACACCCAGCCAAGTACCTGCTTTCAATGTGTTCAGGGTCGACATAGGTGCATGCAGAACAGAATGTAACATTTTCTGGTGTAAGATTTTCGATACTGTGATTAGCGTATGCACCAGTGGTAAGCCTCGGAGGAATCCCAGAGCGAGCAAACTGTCAGCTACTCCCACGTAAATGTAAAACATATAGAAGGCGCTGGTGCTGGTGACGATGACAGGGGAGGTGTTATTTGTGCTCCTGGTACTATTCCCTTTGTCTTGAGGACGTGTTCTGTAAAGCAAAGGGAAACTGTTATTCAGCAACCAAAGCTCTCCAATGAATTTACAATATATGTAAATGAAACTGAGCTTGAGTCTAAAGAAACGTTATGCATTTCATTACCAGAGTTTATGCCTTTAATCTTAAGGATTTACTATTGCAAGAAAGCAGATAAGTTTTTCACCACTGAAGCAGATAACAGTGATCTTTATTAAGTACTCAGAGAAAATACTAAGGCATAATGTTATTTCAAATATTTTCATTCCCTTTTATGGGAGCTAAACACCACTAAATCCTTCTGATATTGGCAAAGAGCTGTAGGAACTGCCATGCTCACAATTTTAAAGAAAAGAATTCGATTTTCCCCTACTATAACAGTGTGGGAAAGTGAAGCACAGTGGATGTTACAATATTTAATAAGACTCAAAACAATCAATGGAAACAAAATAGAACCCACAATAGGACATGGAATACTCACTTTTCAAGTAGCCAAAACGCAACCAGCGAAGCAGCCACCTGGAATGGAACAACACACACTTGATTTTTTTCCCAACCTATTCTGCCCACACCCATCTCTCACTCCACCATGACTAGTATCAAAATGCACACAATTTCATTTTCTTTTTCTTTGCTTTCCTGGGGGCAGCAGCTGTAATAATTGTTCTAAGAACCATTATTTGTGGTGAGAACATGTTAACTTAATGGAATTCAAATTTCACTGAATTAAATACTTTGTCATTTCTTCTCTTTATTCTACACCAATTATTCATTAAACCCCAGAGAAGAGGGAGATTATACTTAAATGCTTTAAATAAACGTTGTTTCTTATAAACAGACTAATCTCAGCCTGCTGGCAGATAATTAATCTGGTTACCTATAACCAGATAAATAATTCCACTTATCATACAATGATTATGAGGGACTAATATCTATAAGATCAATTAATTTTTGGAAGAGATGAGATTAATATTTATGAAAATCAGTTAAAAGTCTCCATGGTACAAAACTTCATAGTTTCTGAATACAGATAAGTTGTTCTCAGGTTAAAACATGCATTATGGGTACTATTTGGGCTTTCTCAAGTGGAAACTTTTGGCTGAGGAACAAATGTTTTATGCCACAACTAAACAAAACTATTTTTTAACAATTGTAATATTTTTAATTCCTTTGATACTTAAATGGTCTATACACTATTCTATTTCAATTTGGCTTTTTAATCTCCTATACCCTGTGGAGAAACAGTCTTCTATTGATGCCATCACAATTATAATACTAGAAATGACTGAAATTATACAATTTGCCCAATAATAACTGTACTAAAAATGCAAATAGAAAAAAACAATAAATTGTGAGTAAAATAATTTGAAAATGAACACAGCATTAAAATAAATAGGGGAGAAACAAACATGCTTGGTGTAAGAAATCTGTGTATTATTTCACACTGGAAATTATCTTAAGTATTTAATAGCACTATATAAAAATATATTCCGGTATTCTGGGAGAAGGGGTGGTAGATGAGGGTAAACGGGATCAAATATATGGTGATGGAAAGAGAACTGACTCTGGGTGGTGAACATAATGTGATATATAGATGATGTATTGCAAAATTGTACACCTGAAACCTATGTAATTTTACTAACCATTGTCACCCCAATAAACTTTAATTAAACAAAAAGAATATATATATATATATTCTTTTTGTTTAATTAATATGGATATAAATATCTATATCTATATCTATCTATCTATATATCTATCTATCTATCTATCTATCTATATATATATATATATGGAACTCCACAAAAAAACTATTAGAAACAATAAACTAATACAATAAAGTTGCCTGTTACAAAAACACACGAAAGTCCATTGCATTCCTATATACTAACAATAAAATCTCAGAGAAAGAAATAAAAAAAAAAATTCCTCTTGCAATTGCAACAAAAAGAATAAAATACTTAGGAATAAACTTAACCAAGGATGTGAAAGACCTATATACTGAAAACTATTCAGATATTTTTAAAAGAAATTGAAGAAGACGCAAAGAAATGGAAAGATGTTCCATGTTCATGGATTGGAAGAATCAATATAGTTAAAATGACCATATTACCCAAAGCAATATAAAGATTTAATGCAGTCCCTGTCAAAATCCCAATAGCATTTTTTAAAGAAATAGAACAAAAAAATCATCAGATTTGTATGGAACCACAAAAGACCCCGAATAGCCAAAGCAATCCTAAGAAAAAAGAACAATGCTGGAGGTATCACACTCCTTGATTTCAGCTTGTACTACAGAGCAACAATAATTAAAACAGTATGGTATTGGCAGAAAAACAGACACACAGACCAATGGAATAGAATTGAGAACCCAGAAATAAACCCACATAAAATATGGACAGATAATTTTTAACAAAGCCAAAAACATACAATGGAGAAAAGACAGCCTCTTCAATAAATGTGCTGGGAGAATTGGAAAGCCATATGCAAAAGAATGAAACTAGACTGCTATCTGTCACCGTGTACCAAAATTAATTCAAAATGGATCAAAGACCTAAACATAAGACCTGATATAATAAACCGCATAGAAGAAAACATAGATACTAAACTTATTGACCTTGGGTTCAAAGAACATTTTATGAATTTGATTCCAAAGGCAAGGGAAGTAAAAGCTAAAATAAATGAATGGGACTATATCAAACTAAAGAGCTTCTGCACAGCAAAAGAAACCATCGACAAAATAAAGAGGCAACCAACTGAATGGGAGAAGATTTTTGCAAACAACCCCTCTGATAAGGGGCTAATATCTAAAATATATAAGGAATTCATACAACTCAACAACAAAAAAACAAACAACCCAATTAAAAAACAGACAGAGGACCTGAAGAGACATTTCTCCAGAGGATATACAAATGGCCAATAGACATACGAAAAAATGCTCAACATCACTAATTATCAGAGAAATGCAAATAAAAATCACAATGAGATATAACCTCACCCCAGTTAGAATGGCTATCATCAACAAGACAAATAATAACAAGTGTGGGAGAGGCTGTGGAGAAAAATGAACCCTCATACACTGTTGGTGGGAATGCAGATTGGTGCAGCCGCCATGGAAGGCAGTGTGGAGGTTCCTCAAAAAATTAAGAATAGAATTACCATGTGACCCAGCAAACCCTTTCTTGGGTATCTACCCCAAAAATCTGAAAACATTTATCCATAAAGACAAATGTGCTCCGATGTTCATTGCAGCCTAACAGAGGCCAAGACATAGAAACAACCAAAGTGTCCTTCGATAGACGAATGGATAAAGAAGCTGTGGTATATATACACAATGGAACACTATTCTGCCATAAGAAAAGATGAAATAGTACCATTTGTGACAACATGGATGGATCTTGAGATTATAATGCTAAGTGAAATAAGTCAGACAGAAAAAGTAGAGAATTATATGATTTCACTGATATGTGGTATATAAAACTGAAAGCAACAAAAGAACAAGACAAACAACTGAAGAAACAAAAAGTCATAGACACAGACAATAGTTTAGTGGTTACCAGAGGGTAATAAAAGCAATCCCTTCCAGTCATAACACATGTCCCTGCTTCTTCTCATATCCACATCCAATCTATTTTCCATATAGCCGACAGAGCGATCTTTTTAAAACATAAAAAAGATCACATCATATCCTGCCTGAAGACCTTCGAAGGCTCCCTATTGCATTTAAAATAGAATCCAAGCTCATTAAAATAGCCAACGGTCCTGGGATTCTGGTTCTTGACGACTTTTCTGACATCACTACACTTCTCTCTCCCACCCCCCAATTATGCTGGCCTCTTCTCAGTTTCCATAATTCACCAAACTGTTCCAAGACCTTCGCATTTGCCTCATGATGTGCGTGTCTGACTCTTCTTATCTTTTGGGTGTCAGTAAAGACCTTTCCCTTAGAAAGTCCTCTTGTTTGCCCTCCTTTCCCACCTTATCTCAATGTTTATTTTAATTCAAATAAACATTGGTTTATTTCCTTCTGGTGCTTATCATGTTCTGTAATTACTCCCATGAAACAGTATTTATCATCTAGCTCTTCTCTCAGAATGTGCTTTATAAGAGCAGAGAGGAGCCGTTTGTCCCCTTTCCCATTGGAACCTGAGTGTCTAGCTCAATACTTGCTAAATATGTGTTTCATAAATAAAGGAATGGACAGATAAGGAATATTTAAACAAAAATACACTTACAAATGTCAACAGAGAGACAAGTATACAATGATCATATAGAAAACACATTTGAAAAAGCAGGTAGCATGTTACGCAGTGTAAAGATAAAGAACCAAGACCCATTTATTCTACAAGCTTTGTACATTTACTGAATTCAGAACTACCTCCCAAGTCTCAAAATGAGATCTGTGTTAAATGACTACCTATTAAAACACTGTTGATATTTTGAGTTTTACCAAAAGAGCACAGCATTATAAATGTCCTGTTAATATTAGAAACATAAGCACATTAGTGTATTCCATCTCCATACTCTATTTTGTTCTTCATTGTACACATAGTACACAGAATTGTGCCTGGCATATTGAAGGAACTCAAAAAATAGGTGCTGAATGATTAAACTGCCGAATGAATGACAGGCAATAATAGTAAAGTGACACCTTGTCATGACAGTACACAATTTCAATACTTCACAGGTCAAATCATGCCCTAAAACTTAGACCCAAGCTGCCATAAAAGTATTACTGTCAACCAAAAGCAGCAGTGGTATTACGGGAGTTTATTAAATGTCCATTTTACTAATAATGTAAAGCCACCTGGAGATTCCTCATAACAAACAGGAGGGAAATCATCAAAGAATAGGATACAGTTCTCCGACACATTTCTTAAAAATCATAGAATGAAAGCACTAAACAGGATTTTTTTGATACCCCAGTCAACAACAATATCCTCTGGTTGTTGTAAAAGGAACCAGAAAACTGCCTACTAATCTATTATTTGCATTTTTTTTTGATCTAGTCAATAATGCGCTGCCAAGCAGGAGCACCAGAAAGGCCAACATAATAGAAAATTTATAGCCTATATCCTTGGTGCTGATATCTAAGAACTTATAGAAGATATTGCCCTGTAATATAGAAAATGGTACAAAAATACAAGGGTAGACTGATTCCTTTATCAAAATGCACAATAATGATAATGGTAACCAACTGAATGAACCAAACTGATTTTTTTCAGGTTAGCATTTTGAAAAAAATAAGAAGACTATATTTTATACTGTAAAACGGAAGCATATTGAACCTACTCTATAAAATCCTAAAATCTAAATTGAATTACAGCCTCTATGAAAACTAAAATTGGATAAACCAATTTCAGCAAGGAAGAAACGTATCATAACCTTTCTTTAGGTTCTCTGATCATGATGAGTGTGAGGCTCTAAACAAGGGTTAGAAGAACTAAATGATCTCCCTGGTTAGCACCTGTACCATGATGCAAAGCGATGATGAGATATTTAGCATTATGTGCTGCCGAAGCGAGCACAATGATGAGATATTTAAATGAGGGTGAGAAGTGACCACACTGGTATTAAGAAAGGAGCATAACCAAAAATAAAAACTACATAAACATCAGTGATTTGTTTAGCTGTATAGCTGTGCACATAACTAAAACAATTACTATTTGTCTACTACCACCAAGTATTTGTTATTCAAAAATTTGAGAGCCAGTTAATTGGCAATACCTCCAGCATATTGGCCAAAAAAACTCATCATTTACAATATTATTTTTTGCCTAGACAATGACATTATCAATTGTTTTGTCTATTAAAAAAGACTTTTTTGCAATATGTGAGAGCTCAACTAATAATGGATAGTTATACAGCATTTATAGCCTCTGTTGTAATTTAATTTCTACCCTGAAGGCAAAGAATCACTGTCTTCTTGATTAAGTGAGCTAATAATTTAAGTGAGCTAATGTACACACGTGTAGCTCAATGTTCAACCACTAATTAATTAATTATACAACATTTTGAAAGATGCTTAAGTTCAACTCTATGGAGTTGCACAGGACAAAGGTCCTGTAAATTAACATAAATCACCATCACATTCAGATAGGACCAGTTTTTCTTACCTAGCACTATAAAATTGAAGGCAATCAAGAAATGTGATCTTTCAATGCAAAGGTTCAAAACATTCAGAATTCTAAAAGGCTGGTTTGAGATTAAATGTGGCACAAGACTGAGATGTGCTCACGTTAGTGTTGTTCATTGGGCATGACTGGCAGAGATGAATGAGGAAATTTATCAAAATACATTTCAATGCAGTTTTTATTACTCATGTGAGAGTGTCAAATTTCCCAACCCCGTATTTTTTTTATTAAAGTGTAAAAAGAATTATTGAAACTTTCATTATATCTGTGTTATGGACTTTCCACCGTAAACTATCTTGAGGTTTTACAATGATGATATGACTTAAGGACATAAATGACATGAACAGCAGCTATCGTGCCTCCGTGGGTACCACGCCACACATGAAGTGCTTTCTAATCTTGATGTCTCTAACCCACAAAAAGTGAAGTTGGTGAAGCTGGTACTATTACAATCTCTATTTTATAGGTGAGGAAACTGAGGATCAGGGAGGTTAACTAACCTGTTCAGTTTCCTAGTGTTAATAAGACAGAATTCACAGCCAGGTCAGTCTGATTCCAGAGTTGGCATTATGCCATACTGTATCTTGCATCAAGCCTCCATTTGGATTATTTATTTAAAATAGTAGTAGGGAACCTGATATTCAACTATACTACAAGGCTATAACTACAGTATACTACAGTAACTATAACAGCATGGTACTGCCATAAAAACAGACACATAGATCAACGGAACAGAATAGAGAGCTCAGAAATAAACCCACACTTACATAGTCAATTAATCTATGACAAAGGAAGTAAGAATATACAATGGAGTAAAGACAGTCTATTCAATAAATGATGTAGGGAAAACTGGACAGATACATGCAAAAAAAATATAGCTAGGTCACTTTATTAAACCATATACAAGAATAAATTCAAAAAGGATTAAAGACTTAAAATATGACATGAAACCAGCAATTCATTCACTTCTGGGTATTTATCCGAAGAAATCCAAAACACTAATTCGAAAAGCTATATGCATCCCTATGTTCACTGCAGCATTACTTACAACAGCCAAGATATGGAAGCAAACCAAGTGCCCATCAAAATACAACTGGACTTAGAAGTGTTACATATATACAATGGAATATTACTTAGCTGGAAAAAAGAATGAAATCTGATCACTTGTGACAACATGAATGGACCTAAAGGGTATTATGCTTAGTGAAACAAATCAGACAGAGAAAGACAAATACCATTTGATTTCACTTATATGTGGAATCTAAAGAACAAAATAAATGAATAAACAAAACAGAAACAGACTCATAGATACAGAGAACAAGCTGATGGTTGCCAGATGGGAGGAGGGTTGGGGGATTGGGTGAGACAGGTGAGGGGATTAAGAAGCACAAATTGGTAGTCACAAAATAGTCATGGGGACATAAAGTAAAGCATAGGAATATAGTCGGTGATATGGTAATAATTATGTATAGTACCAGGCGAGTAGTAGACTAGTCAGGGAAATCATTTCATAATTTACATAAATGTCTAACCACTATGCTATACACCTGAAATTAATATAAAATAATATTGTCAATGGTAATTGAAAAATTTAAAAATCGGGGGAGGTGATGGGGAATAAGTGGTCCAAATTTATAGGTATAAAACAACTACGTCATGGGGATGTAACGTACAGCACGGGGAATATAGTCAACAACATTGTGAGAGCGTGGTACAGTGTCAGGTGGTTGCTGGACTTATCATGGTGATCACTTTGTTAGGTATATAAGTGTTGAATAACAATGGTGTGCCCCTGAAACTAATATAATATTGTATGTTAGCTATATTTTAATAAAAATGCTTAAAAAAATTAAGTCAGGCATCTGAGTCCAAAAACAAAAAAAAGGAAAATTTTACAGGAAAAATCTAGATTTCCATCTTCTCTTGATAAATAAGAAGATTTAGCAAAACTGATCCCAGATTCCCTCATGACAAGTCCCAGGCTGGTGCCAAGTTACAGTTGCCCCTTTAGACAACTGGAGGTCAACCGCGGTCCTTGAGCCTCAAGGCCACTTCACTCGCAGACACTCTTGGCATTCAGGTGGCTGCCCCCAATCTGAGAACAGGCTCATCCATCAGTCAGCTTGAGGAGCCTCTGATGTTGATGTGATCTGACCCGGAGGCCCACTGTGTGGTCTGCACCTCCCCGCTCCCTATTCTTTTTAACCTGGTGATGTAAGGACAGCAGGGGCATGGGAAAGAGACCACAGTGGTGGCACTGAATACAAAAAAATTCTGTAAGTAAGCAGGTGATTCACATCACTGAAAGCATTGTGTACAATGATTATTAAGCCACTAACATGTGTTCATTTAATTTTGTGAAGAAATAGTCATTTAAAGGTGGTGATTCGTCATGTAAATATTTAATAATGTAACATATAGAGTCAAATGAATTTAAAATTTAGTACAGAATGATTTTCGGTGTTTAATTTCAATCCATATAAAGGCAATCTACCTGCAGGTTTCAAATCTCTCTATTAAAAACTTTTCATATAGAAAATAGGTATTTAAGTCTATTTTATATGCCATGAATGAAAATAAAATATCAATAGAAGAACTATATGAAACTATACATACCATTATACAATATAAAGTTACATATATGCATGTATACTTATGTTTACGTATATACATTTATACATGTGTACATATATATGCATATATTCTTCTAAACTATTCTTAACTTTGAATCACAGTAATATTTTATAACAGAAAATTCTTACCTCAGCCAGAAAAATAACTAAGCACCAAATGAGCACAAAAATTAAGTTCTTGTGGACAGTAATATATCTAAGGTATGTGTTCCACGTAGTCACTGCTGGTATGCTCTCCAAATCATCAAAAAGGCACTCCTGAAAAAAATGAATCATGGTTATTACAATGAGACTATACAGATTCACGCTACCACTGTGGTTTTACTTTCAATGTGTGGAAATAAGGGAATATTACGATTTGAAGTTAAGTGCATTTCAACAAGTATAAACCATTCTGAATGACAGTGTGGTGCCACTCTACAGCCAGTACAATGTTTACTGGAGCAACATAGCTTTTTGAAAAATAAGAAACACTGTAATTCTTCAAAATTCTGAAAGTATATTACTGATTATATAACTATTATTTTTGGACAATGTTATCATTTTAATGCTTACCAGTGTCACATCTTTTATCAAATGAACAGCTCCATCAAACTGAAGCTTCCCAGAACTCTCTTTGTTTTAACTTCTTTCTTCAGGGGCCCATGGACAAATTTTGGAATTTTGCTAGCTGCAGAGACGTCCCAATAGACCTGAAGGCCAAGTGATGCTTGTACATTCCTTAGTAAACTAAGATTATCTCTCTTTCCAGCTATGATTTAAGTTACATAATTCTAATCAGTATATTCCCCTACAAGTTTTTATTGTCCTATAGCAGATGCATTTTAAATATTTGAAAAAGAGTTAAGTCTAGATAGTCCAAAGGGAAAGGATACTGTTGCTTCTCATAAAGTCAACAAAATTCATAGAAGAAGCACTAGAACATGAAAGAAGGGGTCCTATGAAATTGGTTAGATATAAAGATTTTGGGAGTCAAATAAACCTAGCTTTGAATGTGGACTCCACCACTGACTTCCTAGAGGCTGCTTGAAATCGAGCAGCTGAACTTCTCTAAACTGTAGTTTCCTTGTCTTTAAACGGGAATAATGATAGGAATGTTCTAGCGTACCAATGGGGACTAAATATATGCTGCCTGGCACCACAAGCAATCAATAAGTAGTAACTATTATTAGTCAAAGAAATCATTCTTGACAACTAAATTCATAGGCTCAGGTTTGAGAAATTCATTCATATTGGTATTAAAACCACGTATGAGGTGTGGTCAAAAATATGGTGAATGTTTAAATAATAAAAAAAAATTATTACAGTAAAAGGCACATTGCCTTTAATCCTCCTCAAAATACTCCCCCTCACTTCAAACACACTTAAGCCATCATTCTTGCCACTTTCTGAAGCAGTTCTGGAAGTCCTCTTTTGTGAGTGTTTTTAGTTGCACTGCCGTGGCTGCCTCAATGTCCTGAATCATTTTGACTTTGGAGAAGAGCCAGAAGTCACACAGTGCCAGATCCAGTGAATAAGGTGGATGAGGACACACCATAATGTTTTTATTTGAGAGAAATTGCCGTACCAGAAGCGATGTGTGACATGGAGCATTGTCATGATGGAGGATGAAGTAAAGACACTGACGAAAGAGGACTTCCAGAACTGCTTCAGAAAGTGGCAAGAACGATGGGATAAATGTGTTCAAAGCACGGGGGAGTATTTTGAGGGGGATAAATAGCAGTCTATCTTTTACTGTAATCAATTTTTTTCTTATTTAAACATTCACCATATTTGTTGATCACACCTCGTAGATAAATTACCCTTTAGGAAACCTTTTTAAAATTATAGAAACACTGAAAGTACATATTTTAGAGATAACCTACACACCTGTTTCTTCATTTTGCAAAAAAGGAAACTTTGGTTCAAAGATGTTAAATGACTTATGATTGCCAAAGGTCACACTACTCTTAATTGACCTATGCGATTAAACATATCAAGTCATTAAAACACTGCCTGTTTCATCCAAGACACTTACAGAAGTTTTCTAGTAAAAAACAAACAAAAGAAACTCGTCCTCTTATATTGCTTCCTATTTTAAGAATAAAAGTATTTTATTCTTTAAAACTTAATATAAAAAACTTTCTACCTGAAGGTTGGCATTAGTATATATTGAGTTTCATACACCTTCTTTAAAAGAAACCTGTCTAGAAATCCCACATATAAAGCAAATTTAAAAGATAAAAAAAGCTCACACTCATTAAATTCAGGCAAGACTGATATATAAACCAGAATGTATAATTGGGTCCTGTTGAGAGACTAGATACTTATATACCTTATATAGGCTGCCTCCACATAATTTCTTGGTCTCTAAATCACTGAAGCTATTATTTGTTCATATATTTCTTTATAATCCACCTCTTCCCACAGAGGTTTTAAGACGGTAATAAATCAGATTTATAATAATTTTTAATGATTTGCAATTTTTCTAATTTATGATAATGATTTTCACTGGTCTAGTAAACTCAACACTAGCCTTTGCTTTGACTTACATTTTATGGGAAGAGATACATCCATTGCAAAAAGAAATAGTTGGTTATTTTACATTTTTAAGTTCCTTACATAATTATGGACTTTTCACTTTGGGAATCTTAAGGTAAACCTCATGCTAAACCCATAATTTGAATAAGTTTTGCTATAAACTATATATTGCGTTCCTCTCAGTTGCACTCTGTAGCAAAAAAAAAAAAAACACTAGTAATTTATACACACCTTTAAATCTTCTTCATTTATTTCTTCACTTATTTCCAAGCCATTGTCTTGAGATAACCGTCTTGAATATATATCCATTTCAGTGAAGTTCGCCTGAGGGGCCAGTGACATTTTTCTTGTGGATGCTGCTGTGCTTCTGTGAATGATTTGACCTTGGTTCACTGAGGAGTGTGTCATCAGGTTCAGAACAGACTGCCTCCTTCGTCCCTGAAAGGTGGGACCAGTGTTTATTAGGTTACTTCGAGGCAGGATGGTCTCTCCCTGCTCAGAATCCGGAACTAAGGACAGCCTTCTCTCTGAAGACTCTTCAGAGTCTTCTTCAATTCCATTCATTTGTAATGGAGTCTTTTGTACAATTGAAAATCTTTTTATAGCATTGATTGGATTGAGAACAGAGCTCTTCCTTTTTTCACCGAACTCTCCAGTCTGTTTAAAAGACTGTTTTTTCGGTTCATTCCAGGGGCCAGCAGCATCTCCTTCAAATGAGAAACGCCGTAAAGTCTCAGTTAAGATTGAATTTCTTCTTTCTGCACTAAACTGGTCGAAAGAATCATATCCCATGAGCTTTGAGCTGAAGTCAGGCCGTAGATTTAGTAATTCAGAAAACGTCCCATAAAAATAGCTGCTACCTTCATGTAAAATTAATATTTTGTCAGCTTTCTTTAAATGTTCCATTTTAGAAGTGACTAAAATCCTAGTTTTGTTAGCCATCAGTTTACAGACACACCTTTAAGAAAATAAAAAGATATAAATAAGATATCAATTTTAAGAACACATTATTATAATACTATATGTATTGCATTTTAACATTTTATAAATCTATTCTTATAGAAAACCTCTATGATACGATGTATTATACTTAAAATAATTCTAGAATACCCAATAGTAATTAATTTGGTGCCACTTGAGTTATTATAGCATGAAATACTATGTGATTGAATTGTAATAGTATGCTATATTGTAAAGTTGAATGTTAACAGACCTAGAATGAAATTAAATATCTATATTAAATAAATGTTTGACTTTGGGCAAATTTGTTACCCTCTGCATCTTGGTTTACTCACCTAGAAAATGAGAGACCTGTTAGATAACCTTTCAGATTCCTGGAGGGGAGGGGCCCTATATTTCTATGTATCTTCTAAAATGTAAGATCTTTCTTATTCTTTAAATTTTCTATTAATTTCTTTACATTTTAAGTTCACTACCAATTTAGTTCTTAAGAGCTTATACTAAGACTAATCTGATTTGTTAAAACAGCAACAACAAACTTGAGAATTGGATAATAAATTGACCCTCCTCTAATAAAATTTCCTTCTAGTCTAGAACTAAATCCTGACTAGAATCATCTCAGGGAGACCAATTTCTTTTAGGCATTAAAACATTACATGTTGCATAGAAAGAGGCATCATTCTAGATTGTATGCTAATATACTTACATAGCTAGCAAAGTTTATATTGGTAAGAAGTGATCACAGTCACAGTATCATAAAAATAGTGCCTTAGGTATTAAATTTAACTAAATTCTAGGAAAGGTGCTTCCAGGAATAATGCCGACATTTTATACAAACATACATTACATTCTTATTGCTTAAAATATTTGTTTCTAGAAGACTATCATGATAATTCTCCTAATAAACTACTTTATAGTCTCTGAAATCATTTTGACACTGTGACATCAAGTCATATAACTAACGGTTCCCCTTGGGAACTTCCCGTAGTTTGAGCCTATCAGGAGCTCCAACGGAACGAAAATCCCTAGATCTGTGTGACTGAGAAAGACGTTCTGAAAGGGGTTACGGAGGCAGACGAATAGTTTGAGCCTTCACTTACATTAAACATTAAAACATTCAGCTTATTTAATTAATTCTTTAAGAAGTTTACCATCTAAGGAGGAGATAGAATAAAACACTAACATAAAAATGCAAATAAAAATTTTAAGTATAGTAACCAATTAAAAGAATATGTCACAAGGCAAAAATACTGCAAAAACTGCATAGGTAGTGATTGTAAAAGCAATACTAATGGAAGACATTAGTTTAGCCTGAGGTGGTCAGTTTTCATGGAAGTGATCTTGAATCTTGACTGTGAAGGGAAAGTCAGGTTTGAGTAAAACCATGTCACCAAGTTTCATACTGTCACGATGTTGGGCGTATTTCTAAAGGGGTAATATGCAATCTATGGTGGTTTAGTCCTTCTTTCTTTGTCTTTTAAAATGAGCATAAGTTAGTCAAAGAACATACCTTTCAAATATTTCTTTTTCTGTTAAAACATCTAGGTATCCAAAAGGAGAGTCTAATAGGTACAAATCAGCATCTTTATATACTGCTCTAAAAAGAAAATGAAAATGAAAATGAAATGAGATTTCCCCAGTATTTCCCATGTCATTTAGTATAGATGATTTTAAGTGAAGAATTATAGGACAAGTCACACGTGATTTTTATGTCTTTTTATAACTCTCCAAGAACTGCTGAGGTGGTTTTGCTAAACGTAAGTGACATAAACTAGCAAAAGTTATAAAATGAATCACACCATACCATACAATTTAAAACATTATCTTAAGTAGACAAAAGAAAAAAGAAAACCTCTTAACAATAGTATTTAGGGCCAAGCACCATGCTACGTGCTAGAAAGATCTAACAGCTTCAATTATCTCATGATTTCTTCCATAAAGTAGAACAATCTTTTCTTCGCAGGGTGATACGGAGATTAAATAAAATCTCTCTCTCTCTCTCTCTCTCACACACACACACACACACACACACACACACACACACACACACACACCACCTAAAATATCACTAGGCAAGTGCAGGTGTTCAGTGAGTTAGTTTTCTGTCCCAGCTTTTAAAAGCAGGGAAAATTAAGGGAAAGAAATCAGAATATCAGTACGTCAATATGAATTCTAGTTAACAACTTTGGCAACACAGTAAGAAGAATTTTCTTCAAATAAAACTAGAGGAACATTTGACATCCCATATCACCAATATTTTTTTAAATGAACAGTTCCAGTTTAACGACAAAGTTTTCTTCTTGATAGAAATTAGCTGGATGTGCTTCTCTCTCTGTCAGTTCAAAATGCTTAGACCACGAATGTCTCTACCAGTGGAACTGCCCACCACAATGTTAGATGTGTTTGTCTTATTCGTCTTTCAAGATTACAGACCTTAAGTCAAGTGACATCATTTGCCTTGCTATTCTTATGAGAATTATTATGTTGAAAATTTTGAATATGTATGTTTATCTAAACGAAGAAGCATCAACAGAAGCCTAGAGCACGTGTATTCCTTGTGGAGTGGGGTGAGTGTGGTGGACTTAACAAAATGTACATCTTATCCCTCCTTGTGCTATGCAGAATCCCAGAGTTTTCCTTTGTAGTAAAACATACCATAAGGCAAACAAATATACACTCACCAAAATAAGGGCACACATTTTGAAAAAGTTACCATCTTTATCGGATATGAATATTAGATTGTGACCTATAGTTCTTACAGGTGATTCTTAACCAGCTAGTCAAAAGACCCCAGGCACTTTTCAATCCCCACACAGAATTTAAAGAAATAAAGAAAAGTCTATGATTTTTTTACATGCATGCGATTTAGAGCAAATGTTCACTGGACCAATAATCAGATGCTCACCTTGCTAAAGAAATTCTTGCTCGCTGCCCTCCACTCAGTGTGATCCCACCTTCTCCAAGAACTATATTGTCTTTCTCTGCAAACTTGGAGATGTCCTATTAGCAAAAACAGAAAGTTAGAGAGGAATTGTTAGTACGTTGGCTCTGACTTTGAAAGGTACATTTCCCTTCAAATGCATTCATACACTAGATTATTGCTTTAACCACAGGTGAACTGTGAACGCTGTATCTTGTTTATTTCAAATCCACTTCAATTGGTCAAAACACTGCTGAAATTTAAAATATTTTTTCTATTGTGTTTAAATGCCATTAATAATCATTAAATAAAAATTGGAACATATCAAAAAGTAAAGCCTATATATATTTATGGTTATGTAAACGTGTGTGTATGTCATCCACAGGCCATTACAAAACCCAAGTGCTATGAATGTGCTCAAGTGCATGTCCTTCCAATTTAAATTCACTTTTAAGAGGAAATTGCCAAAATTGAACAAACCTCTCAAAAAGAGAAACTGAAAGAACGCTACTTACATCCCCCCGCAGTATCTAAGCATAGTTAGTGGGTAGCCATGGGCAGAAGGCAACTCCTTTCCATACTTCTCTCACCCACCCCCACCCAACACAGCCTTTGTCCTCATCTCTCCTTACACCCTACATCCTCTCCCCATCCACTCTGCATCCTGTCACCTCCCTTCCACACAAGTTACGTCATTCTTTCTCCCAGTTAATGAACGTTTTGTGACAATAACCATGCTAAGCATGGTGAAAGAAGGTTAGAATTGATTAGCAATAGCCCGTGACTCCTAGTCATTCTAAATCTAATATGAAAGAGAAGCCATGATCCTGGAGAATGCTAAATAACATCCCAAACATTTCCTTAACCATTTTAAAATAGGTCATAAGGGTACACAATTAACTGGCAAATTCATTGTACAGATAGAAAATGCTAGAAGGCTTTCTGGAAGAGATGGGGTTTGACCTGAGATTTGAAGAAAAAGAAGAGTTAGATAGGTAACACTCTCCCTTTAATTCAAAAAAAGTTCTCTCCCTTTTCTCTTTCCATCCCCAAACATCAGCTCTTCTCTTTTGTCACCACCTTCCTCTCTCTCCCTCCACTAAAAATACACTTCCTCCTTTTTCTTTCACAATCCAGAAGCAATCTACCATCAATCCTTGAGCTGCCACCAACATTCTCTACATGTAAATTGTCAAATGGCTACTTCTCTTAATTCATTTGTTTCTGTTATCTACTCTATGAAAGTTAAATAGAACTTCATATACAAAACTGTAAACTCAACGAAGGAGGTAAATTACCAAGTGATCATTTACATTAAAAACTATTCGGCAGCTCCTGTAGGCTGGAACCATGTTACTGTCCCCAAGAAACTACTAGTGTCAATATTCCTGACCTAGGATGACCGCGGCCCGGAGGAAATAAATGCTGACATGTTGGAGATGCAGTAGGACCCCCCCTACTCCTGCCTCTAACAACCATCAACCTGTCCTCTATGGGTTCAGTGAGATCATATAAAATGTGTCTCTGTCTGACTTATCTCATTTATCATAATGCTCTCCAGGTTCATCTATGTTGTTGCAAATATCAGAATTTCCTTCTCTTTTTGTGGCTGAATAATATTCAAGTATATATATTATAAAGATAGGAATTGTTAGTATGTTGGATCTGAATTTGAAAGGTATATATATTACATTTTCTTTATCCATTCATCTGTTGATGGACACTTAGTTTGTTTCCATGCCTTGGCCATTGTAAATAATGCTGCAATTAACACAGGGGTGCAGATATCTTTTTGAGATAGTGATTTCATTTCCTTCAGATTAATGCCCAGAAGTGGAACTGCTGGATCCAGAAGTTTGATTTTTAATTTTTGAGGAACCTCCATACTGTTTTCCACAGTGGTTGCATCAATTTACATTCCCACCAATATCCCTAAGCATTTTACAATTTTCTACTATTGAAAATTAAATAGCTTTCTATTTCCATTTCTAGATGATTGCTGATAGTATAGAGAAAAGCTAATTATTTTTGTATGCATATCTACTATACAGCCATCTGATCATATTTCCTTATTAATTCTAGCAGACTTTTATTTTCTGTTCGTTTGCTTTTTGCTAGAATCTCAGGGGTTTTAGGTGAACGATCTTTTCAGAAACATTTAATATTATTCCTGTTCTAAGACAAGCGGCATTAACTTTTCACCATTTAAAATAATGTTACTTTGGGATGTTTGCTTAAAAAAATTACTGTACTTATGAAGTTTCCTTCTATTTTTACTTGAATTTTTGTTTGAAATGACTGCAGCATTTTACAGAAGCCCCTTTTAGCATCAACTGACCCTATATTTGATTTTCTTCCTTGTTTAAATAACAAATTATATTTTATTTATAGGTTTCTTTATATTGAAACATTCCTCCCATAAACCTTACTTGGTCATATTTTGTTATTTTTGATGTCATGCTGGATTCTATTTTTTAATATTTTATTTGTAACATTTTGTTTTAATATCTATATCATAAGTATGATTAACTAGAGTTTTAATATTATTTTTCACATTTTGATACTAATACTCCTCTGACTTTAGAAAATAAACTGAAGAGATTTCCATCCCTTTCTATGGCTTTGTATGATTTAAATAACAGGAAATGCATGTTATTTAAATGCGAGATACAATTCAGCTACAAAATAATCTAGAGATAGTGCTTTTTTAAGTAGTAGACATCAAATCGCCTCACAATGGTAATGTGTCTACTCACTTTTTTCAACTTGGATCATTTATATTTTGTAAATTATCCAGTTCCTTTAGGTTTTTCATTTTGGTTAGCAGTTGTGATAATGTCTGGTTAGACGTACTACATTTATAGAAGAAAATGGTATTTTACACACCATTTAAAATATTATTGAGGAAAACATTGCTAAAGGATAAAGTCTTGCCTAATGCTTAAAACATCTTCAATTGCCTATCAGTTTAGATCTTTTTCAAGTAATTTGGAAGATCTCTCCTCTTAAGCTAAGACAGTATAAAACATGAAATGATTTTATTAGGGGAAATATTTGTGTAAAAGAAAATAAGGAAGGAGGTGGGCAGGCCTCAGTGCAAGACCAAGCCTGAGTGATGGACAGCAGGACAGAAAGACGGATAGGAGGACACCACACCACTGGGCAGTCTAAGTCTAACAAGTTTTGGAAAACTGACTGAGAGTCTCGTAACCAAAATTAATTAATAAGTAAGTCCCATGTCTTGCAAGTACAAATCTGCATCCCGGCCACACTCACATGAATATGGGAAGCAGCCATGGAAGGAGCTATCTCAAGACAGTCTCAGTGAGTGAAGGATTCCAACACATAATAACTGGCCCGTGTTCAGCTGTGCTCCCTACAACGGTGATCTGTAAGGTACATCTCACAGCCACCACAATAATGTACCCCCCAAAATGACAAAGGATATGAAGTCAGAATGGCTAATATGTATAATCTCACCAGCGACAGGAACTGTAAATTAGAAAAATAGAGAGATATGGCTTTTTACAAATTAGAACGGCAAAAATTAAAGTCTGCCAATAGAAGGAGCTTTAAAAAGGTGAGTCAATGGGAACTGCCATAAATGGCTCGTGGGAGTGTAAACTGGTATAACTTCTTTAAATGCAGCTTGGCACTATGTAGTCAAATTGGAAATGTGCATGTAAGTCTGAAGACACTACAATGTAACTGCTAGACAGCTACACCAGAGAAACTCTTGCATATGTGCAAGGAGAAATAGTCAAAGATTTTTACTGCAGTACTGAGTGAAATCTTGGAACAATCTAAATGGTCATCAGTAGCAGAATGAGTAAATAAAATGTGACATCTGAGTACAATGCCTCAGTTAAAAAAATACGAAATTTCTGTAACTAGCATAGCTAGACCTCAAAAAGGTAACAGGAGCAAAGAAAGCAAGTTGAAGAATGATGTATACAAAGTATACCATGTATGTAAATTTTAAAGCCATGCAAACGAAACTATGAAATATTGTTTATAGATAGGTATATGTATATATAATCATAGGTGTAAATTGATTTAAATGGATTGGAAAAGTACATATCCCATTCACAATAGCGACTGCCTAAAGCTTGGCTTTTTGTGGAAGAAGGATTGTGAGAAGGATTTGGTGAAATTTGCCTACGTCCCTAACAATGCAGTTTGGAAAACAGGGATGTGGTCATATGAATGTTTTCTAACAGAACAAACGCTGGTGACACAGATTACCTTTAAAAAGCATGAAAATACAAATATATGGTGATGGAAGGAGAACTGACTCTGGGTGGTGAACACACAATGGGATTTATAGATGATGTAATACAGAATTGTACACCTGAAATCTATGTAATTTTACTAACAATTGTCACCCCAATAAATAAATTTTTAAAAAAAAGCATGAAAATAAAAGATTCCTGCATCTGAAAGGATTTGATATTCTGAGCCAATGTATTTGGCCTCCCTTTCTGGATTGAAGCCATTTATGAAAAGACGTGTAAATTTGGATAATTTAACAAGTATCTAAGAGATTGTAATTAATAGAAAGCTGCTGAGATTGAAATGAAACAAAACAGCGGCGGTCGATTGAAGAGAGCTGTGAATATTTGAAGATCAAGTGTATGCATAAGAACAATCCTGCTGCTAAGGTGAGCAGTTGTTCTGATTACCTAGTTTATTGTACATTTGTAATTTCTTTATTAGTGTTTGGCTTTTTCTATTTGATTAAACATAAAACACTTTGTTTTGTATACACTGTTAAACATTTATCTTTGCTGATTACTAAGGGCACTCAAACCTGGTAATATATTTATCTTAAGGGTGTTGGTTTTCAGCCTTCACAGCAAATTTTCCCTTCTGTGAAAATTATAACCGAAAACAAAATTATACCACTTAGGAGTTTAAAAAACAGCCAAAGACCAGGAGCTGATTAAAGAAGCTTTGCACACAGAGACAAACTATTTTTCTTCCCTCACAGCTTCTCTGGAGTTCCCTTGGAGTTATCCATAAAAATTGTTACAGGAAATCATTCAGTGGAATTAAGATGCTAGGCATGAATTTATTTCTTATATAAAAATTAATTACTGAGATTGTTTTTTTAAAAAAACCGAAGTTTTATTATGGTGATCATTTGCAGTGTATATGAATACAAATTACTCAATTGTGCACCTGAAATGATGTTACATGTCAACTATACCTCAATAAAAAAACCTGTCTTAAAATAAATCAAACATAATCTTATAAAAATTGTGATCAATTAATTTTCTTGTTGAAGGAGACCCTAAAATACCTTTCTTTGAAACCATCCTACAATATCATTTCAATTTTTAATAATTTTTCTCAGCATAGTTGATCTACAGATAAAATCAAGTATCTGGATCATTGGTTCTCAAAGTGTAGTCCCTAAACCAATTATTTCAGAATCACATGGGGAGGGGGGTGTTAAAAAATGCTGTACGATTCTTATTCAGAAGAATTTGGGCAGAGCTCAGGAATCTGCCTTTTAACCAGTGACTATTCCACCTACTCAAATAGAGCCTTGTTCTTTGGCTAACTTCCTTTACACCATGCTGTCAGAAACGCAAACGTTAGCTTCAAAGGATTCTGTGCATATAATACATTAGGTCTATTTGAGATTGTAAAGCACTTGAAAATACTTAGATAAGGAGTACTAGAGAAGGTCAAAGTAATGGTATAATAAGTGTACAATAAAGATTAACTTTATTATTAAGAAGTATATAATACACCCATGTGATGTCTGTACTTTTCAAACAAATGTTTACCATTTTATTTTTTAAAAGGCTTCTAACTTTATCACTCTAATGTTATTCAACTGAGCTGGACAAATCAGGGAACATTAAAGAGGAATTGCGAATATAAGCTCAGTAAGTCAGACCTGAACATACAACAAAGGAATGATACAGGGTGTTATTATATTGAGACAGAGAGAGAGACAGAGAGAGAGAACTTTAAAGAAAGGGTGGAGTATTACATTTAATGGTCCTGTGTGATTGTGCAATATTTGCTGAGCACATTTGTGCTTCCTGTGACTCTGTAGATAGCAACATAGCGTCAGCCTTGTTTTATGGCTGCCTTACCACTCCTTAGGACAACCTTGACAATGTAGCCGCTTGTGGTAAGAAGGAGGGTGAGAAGCATGGGCTGAGGCAACGTGAACTTCAGAGCTCATGCTGTTCAATAAAGCCTGTCTTAACAGTAGATCATTGGACAATTAGTGACGTTCTTGTTAATGTTTAATAATTACTAAACAGTACCATGCTTTACACACAAGGAAAATGGGCAAGAAGGAGGGCGGAGAAAAGAAGTGTTAGGGGAACAGAGGGAAAGGGTAGGGAGACGAGAGGAAAGGAAAGAGAAAATATGAGAAGATCAAGAGGGTAGTGGAAAGAGAGAAAGAATGAACCATTTTTGCACATAGCGATTGTAAATGTGGATATGTTATCTTGAAAGTGCTGTGTACCTACCTCTGTGCTATACATATCAAGAGGTGAATTGCTACAGCAGGAAAGATACGTGAAGGAATTCATAAATTAAAAATTGGAGTTCTGTTTATTAGGGACTTATTAGATAATTTGTTAACCTAAGTCAAACTTGATTACAAACAGCTACACATAGAAATATTAGTTAAAGATTATTCCTTGCTAGAAAGTATAAGAAGTGAGAACGTATTGTCAACTTGAAAAGGAAAAGCTCTTCCTTCACTGACCTTTGGTACTGATCAAATTTATAGCAGAAAACTTAAATTCCCATATTATTTTATTAGACCCAACAAAAGTACAAAAAGCACTGTCATAATGAATGTTACAATCTTTTTTGACACCAATGTTAAACTATTGTTTAATATTTATATATATATGTACACACACGAAGTTTTATGTATAAATTTGTGCATATGTATGTAATTCTGTTAATATCCCTATTCCTCTTTAGTGTTTATTTCTGTATGTTGTAGGTCTATATTTGAATTTGAAAATACCATTTTTAAAGGAAGTGCTGCAAAATACAGTAATTTAAGGCATCTTTGGGTAAATGTTCCCAAGGATGTCAAAAAAGAAACTTGAAACAAACAAAGACTCCTATTTATCTTGTTCTGGCTCTACATGAGTCTCATTCAACTATAGATTTCTGGACTCCAGATTTCAGATTCTCTGAAACGGCCCTTAAAAGCTCACTAGATGATTTTAACTCCGTTGGTCTAGGAATTGGCATTTGGGAAGCTGCTAATTCTTTAACTATCTCTTCTAGGTCTACCCACCCAAGATGCTGGGAGAAATCCAGTCCGTGGAAAGGCACTGCATTCTCAGTACTTACTGGCACACACTGTTATCTTGCAGTTGATTCTACTCTGGAGTTTCTCACTTATCTTCCAGGGCCTTAGGAACTCCATCTCCTGCCAGGGGCTTCTGTGCTCACTCTCCTATTACCTCTCAGTAATCCTACCACGATCCTTATTCTCTCAAGAGCTGACTTTGGAACACCTGCTGTTCAACTTGCCCTGAGCAGGCTTCCTCCCCTGTACTGACTGCCCACCGCCTTGGGCTTCCGTATTTTAAATTTGAAGTTATGAAGCAAGAAGAAGAGATTGCAGTGGTCAGGTATCTACACTGTCCATGAAGTGGTCTCCCTAATAAGACAAGTGCCCATTGGATACCCTATAACACCTTTACAACATTGTTGATTATATTCCCCAAACTGTCTTTCGTATCCCCGGGGCCATCTTGTGGGGGCCTGACCACTGCACTTTATGAAGCTAAAGCTGAATAATAATGGATGTCAACTATGATTTAATATAGATATAATCACAGGGTGTGGAGTACAGCATAAGGAATAGAGTCGGTGGAATGGTAACTGCTGCATACCACGTCAGAGGGGTAGTCGATTGGGGGAGGGGGGCTATCACTTTGTGAGGGGTACAAATGTCTAACTATTACATTGTTTTGTACCCCTGAAACTAATAATTAAAAAGAAAAAGAAGGAGGAAGAGGAGGAGCAGGAGGAGGAGGAAGAAAAGGAGGAGGAGGGTGGGATCACGCCCCCCGAGGGGAAAGAAAAAGGAAAAGCTAATTTGGGACAAGATCTGGGAAGGAATTGCCTGACTGATTTAAATGTTAAGTGTGTTAGTATAGATGGCTTCCTTAAGACACACTTATTTAGGATTGTGGCAGCTTGATATATCATTTACATGGAAATAAACATCCTGCAAATATTTTTCAAAACTAAGTCCTGGACTTCTCAATGCCATTAGTTCAAAAGCCTTTGTTATCATTATCTTCTCCTGTACGAATAGCAGATGTATAATATGATGGTTTAATAATACTGTTACAATAACAGAAAGAATAACTAGCCTGAATTTCTAATTTAAAGTCAGCAGTGTTTAATGGATAAGTCATCAGAGTGTAAGAGAGTTTCTTTTCTAATAGGCAACAGTTCTAATAGTGTTTAGCATAAAAATATATGGAGTCAGAAGATTTGGATTCTATTGCTGGTCCCATCAATTGTGAGACATGTGATCTTAAAGAAGTCTCTTAAACTTTCACCTCTTACTGTTTAAAATGTGAATAACAATATTTCATAAAATTCTAACCACAGCATCTCCCTTACCCCCTTCCCGCTTGCATATTACTCTAGATGAGCCCACCTAAGACATAGTTTTGATTATGGCACTTCCCCAATAAAGAGAAGCAACTGTGTATCCATTTGCTCTCCTCCCAGGTGCTTTCCTGTGTTCCCACTTAGCTCATGTTTCCCCTGCTCCTCTGCAGCTAAAGTGCTGCATGAGAATGGATTTCACCAGGTACATGAAACATGAAAGTGAAGTGGAGCACTTCCGCCTTGCTGCATCTTTTGGCCATTTTTGTAAAAACTGCTGGACAGAAACCATGATCTGACTGTCCTCTCCCAGTTCAGCTCTCACCAGATGCCCTTCCTTCAGACCCCAGACTTGCTGCACTGCCTCCGAGCTCCCCCCAAAGTACAATGCTCTCTCTTGACTCCAGGCCCATTTCATTCTCCACCCTAGCCACATGGAACTGAACGTAGCTCCTTGAATATGTAATGTTCTTTCTTGGCTCCAGACCTTGTACATTCAGTTCTCTTTCTGGAATGTTCTCCCTGGTCTTCACTCACATGACTCCTACTTATCCATCATCTCTCCCCTTAGATGTCACTTCCTCCAGGAATACCTTGCCTGACCTTCTAAGACCAATTAAGTGCCACTTCTCATATTAACCAAAATCATAGAACTTATCAAACTGCACTGGTTTTTATTTGTTCTCCACCATAATGAAAGCTCCTTGAAGACAGGGATTTTGTCTTGTTTATCAATAATTCCCAAATTTGGCACATTCCCTAGTTCTATGTTTGCACTCACAAATATTTATTAAATGAACATATTCATATACCTTTTACCCAAAAGTATCTGTAAGTCAAAAATTCATTGCAGACCAAAGACCCTTGTTATGCTGGCAGACAGCACACACAGTGTCTCACGTAGTGCTGTGTCCATAATACAAACTCAACAAATAGCCATTGAAATCAATTGTTAAATTTATGAAATTTGAATCAAGGGTAACTAAGTCTTCTGAATAAAAATTAGGTGTTGTAGACTTGGTTCTGCAACATATTAATAAAAATACAATTGCCATTTCAAGGGTTCTTTTGTCTAGAGAACTCTTATGCTCAGAATTTTGAGCAAAACCAACTTTCCCTTCCTACAAAGGTCTCTATGAACATTCCTAAGTTCTAAGGTTCTATTAAAGGATTAAGGTTCTATTAAAATATAAGTGTAAGTTCTTCTCTTGATCTAGTTAGCCATCGTTACAAAATGGAAACCTCCCAGAGTGCAGGGTCCAGAATCCCAATTCTTCAAGATGAATGAAACATCAGACACGTATGTAATGATATAGCATGGCTTTCACCTTTGGAAAACCTAATGATTTTGCTTTTTTAATATGAAGGCCTAGCTTAAATATCTTAGTTTCATTGTTAGTTCATGAGATAGCTGAGTCCTAGACCATTACAATTAAATTACTGTTCTTTGATTTGCCCAAAACTAAGATGGACAGTCCTAGGGCCATTTTGGTTTTAGAGATGCAAGAACTCTCTCACTTGTTAAACTGATAATCAGCTCCAGAATTGTAATCTTAATTCCTAAAACTTAGTTCATAATTTTAGAATTCAGTACATTTTCACTTTGACAGCAAACTCTAGGCCAAGTTGTCAGTAGAGAACCAGAAAGTGAGAATTCAACATACCAATGTACACAAAGTACTCAGTACACAGAGAGTACATGTGTTCTCTCAATAGATGTTAGCTATTATTTATTTTTAAGTTCCAGGGCTCAAATAAAGTGAAATAACAGTTTTGTTCAGGAAATGCTATGTTTGATTCTGGTTCCATAGTCTTATAAAACAAAGGTACTTGCTTTATATTACAGTAAACAAATGGCAGTGCTTTCAAACTTATTTAATTACCTATCAGTAGAGAATTACAGGTGGTTCAAGGTACAGTCACTTAGTGTGGTTCATTCTGGTGTAGGGGACATAGTTCAATGTATTTCAAATAATCTGTTTTAGATGTCCATAATGTCTTGGTTACTAGTGAATGCAAATGTTAAATCCTATAGCACCTTTTTATTTACAGATCTCCCAAATACGCATTCCTGAATTCTCCTACAGTGGTACAGTGGCCATCCAAAGGTTAAGCCTCTGTTCAGTGCAGGTTAGTTCTGGCCAGATCTGGAAATCCAGAGGTCAAAATTTAAATTAATTAGTCTTATGGTATCTGCATGATGGAATTTGTTTTCCAGAACAGTCGTTAACTCATTTCTTTGCTTACTTCCCTCCCAAGATTTTCATACTTCTTGCCAATTTCCCTCCCAAATTTTTCTTTTTTCTTTTAGTAACTTCTTGCCAACTTCCCTCCCATTTTTTTCTAGTGACTTAAATATGAAAGCAATGGTGAAATAGGCAACACAAAGAGATCTCAATTTTTCAACTTACACAGTAGTTTTGCTACAATGCATATATAATGGCTGTCATGACACACTTACTTAATGTAACCATTTTGTGGTTACAAAAGGATCTCAACAACTTTGTGGAAACCAATTACACATCCTAAGCTCCTGACCTGTCTCACACCCCCCATTCCACCTTCCACAATGCACTATTATAAAAGCCAATCACTTCTCCAAACCCAGGTACTTTACAAGGGAGTGAGTCACTGAATAAAGACAGTACAGTTACTGGTTCCCCAAACACTGGCCTGCCTAGAATTCTCTTGCTGTCAGCTGTGGGGGGCCTGTGTGCTGGGATACAGTATTGTTCAAGTGCCAAAGAGGTGGTATCCTGGGGATAAAAAAGGCAAGAGAACAGTGAAATCTGTCACTCTTTCAACAACGAAATATGATTATAATCTCCTTAAGAGATACAGAAGTAAATGAACGGGGCCCAATTATATTGATTTCTCTTTTTAAGCTAGCAAAGTCTCCGGTGCTAGTTACAGAAATTACAAATATTTAGGAGGACTCTAAGGGTAATTTGGGTGTATGCAAAGAAAAAAAATGGGAGGATAAGTTAATGGGCACAGGGATACAAAAATGTATTTAAAAAACAATTACCAATTCGCCTAGAAATCTATTCTATAATCTAGATGGTTGAAAGTAGGATATATAAGAAGACGTGGAAGTGTTCCTACAAGAGGACTGAGGGGAAGAATCTGAACACGATTTGCTCACTTGTGTCTGCACATTACCAGTTATTCTATCAGCACAACACTCTCTCCAGGCCCTTCCCTGAGATAAAGTCTTTAAGCTGCCCACTGAGCGAATAGTTTTCAACAAACTGAAATCAGAAAACTATGTGAACTATGTTGTGCGTGCTTTCTCCTAGCCAAGCAAATTTACACCTACCTGCCTCCTCCTGTGACACCAAAGCATCACTACATACACAGATACTGCAGATATGACAGCTGGACGAACACACAACAATGTGGAAGAAAATAATTCATTCTCATCTCCAGTTCCACATCTAGATGTAGCACGTGAAGAAACAGATCAACTTTGGCAGTCAAAACGAACACGTAATTGAATCATGAATGTTAGTATTTGATAGCAGGGGCCACAGAAAGACTATGAGGGATTCTTTCCTGGCCCCAGCTGCTTCGCTGTCAAGAATTCGGCATGTATTTCATGTCCTTATGCTCAGAACTCCTCCACACGCAAAAATCAAAGCTTTCGTTTTACAAGGTTCTCCCTGGCCTTTTTCAAATGTGCGAACACTTGTTTAACAACAAGCCCCCCGCCCCCCCCAAAAAATACAAACATTGGAAACTCTAAAGTCACTGAAAATAGGAGCAAGTTTTGACTTTGTTAACGTGGTCGGGCACATTTAATTACTTGGATCACTCCAACAATAATGTGCTGTCATGTAATTGTCTCCTCAAACTGTTAGACTGCAAGTCTCAGAGAAAATGTTTTCAGAGCAAAATTCTTGCAACCGACCTGCCTACTTCAAAATATTTCTGAAACAGTCATCCAATAAGAATTTACCGTTCTGCATATCAGTGTGCTAGCTGGAGTGTACCACAATAATTTTTTTAGAATTGCTGTTCTCAAGGAATGTGCCATGTAATTTAATAGATAACAACATATAGGAAACGTTCAGCAGAGAACAGCATATACATGTAAAGCACAAGGAATTTGGAAGGTGCTGGAGTCTTCGCCCACCAGCAGAGGAGGAGGAAAGCCTAAATCAGTTGCAAAAGTCAGCAGGACAGAAAAGAGCAGGGATTCATGGATTGGTGGAAGTGAAAAGCTAATTGTTTTATTTGATATTTTAAGGCAAAGAGGAAGAGTGAATTGTATATTAAAAAGCGAAATGGAGGTCACCGCTATTAACAATTTTTCCTAAAACCCTCCTACAGGCGTCCTCCACTAGCACTTCGTTAGTGAGACCTCTGCTCCATCCGCCACGATGGGACGTCTCGGTTCTATGTAATTCCCCTCTACATCCTCTCTTCCTCCATAAAGCCATAGCACCTCCAATTCCTGCTGCACAAGGAGTCCTCATTTCTCAATCAATTTCTCTTCTCTTCTAATTTCTTGAGGAAAAACACTCACTCTTCCCTGAAGGCCCATTTTTCCTGATGCCCTTTCCTATAAATGTAAATATTAAGTACATAAATATGACATTCCTTATAGTCTCATAATTCCTCTGCTTAGTTTTTGTCTCTTCTTGTCCATCATGACCATTATCTGGGTGACTAAAATACTTCCTATTTAGAAAAGTCTCCATCCTTTTAGTAGAACAGCAAAATAGTGCTGCTACTACTAGTATTGCTAATAACAACAACAATAATAATAATAACGTGATGATGATGACAGCTGTTGTATTTATTAAGTACTTTCTATGTGACAAAAATATACAGAAAACCCTAACAAAGTAGGTTATATTATCCCCATTTTGCAGAGGATAAAACTCAGTATTCATCAAGGTTAAGTACTTTCTTTAGTAACCCAGTTTTGTCAGATTTCAAAATCTATGTTCTTTCTGTGATCCCACAAAGTTTCAAATCGTGTCTACCTTAATTCTGATTCTCATATAATAGCCAAACTGATATATCTAAAATGCAAAGCTGGGGCAGCTGGATGGCTCAGTCGGTGAGAGTGTGAGCTCTGAACAACAGGAATGCTGGTTCGATTCCCACATGGGCCAGTGAGCTGCGCCCTCCACAACCAGATTGAAGACAACAAGCTGCCGCTGAGCTGCCGGAGAGTCAGCCGGATGGCTCAGTTGGTTAGAGCACGAGCTCTCAACAACAAGGTTGCCAGTTCAATTCCCACATGGGATGGTGGGCTGTGCTCCGTGCAACTAAAGATTGAAAACGGTGACTGGACTTGGAGCTGAGCTGCGCCCTCCACAGCTAGATTGAAGGACAACGACTTGGAGCAGATGGGCCCTGGAGAAACACACTGTTCCCCAATATTCCCCAATAAAAATAAATAAAAAATGATAAAATAAAATGCAAAGCTGATTGCATCATTTCCCTGATTAAAACTCTCCAAGACTAAATCCCTAAGACTGGTATACAAAGGCTCCCAAGACATGGCTCTCCACCTTCATTCCTCCCTGCTCACTATCCCCGAGTTACACTCTGGTTCTCTCAAGATGCTGTGGTTCCCTGTGCTAACCAAGTGGTTTCATTTTCCGCTCATCCATTTTCCTCTGTCCAGAATACCTCTTCCATTTTTATTCATCCTCCAAGATGTCCATTTTTAGAGAAGGGTTCCCTGAAGTCTCTAGGATAGCTAAAAGCCCTCATCTCGACTTCCGTGCTGCCCTGAGAGCACCTCTGTCCCAACACTTGCTATATTATATTAAAATAGTCTCTTTATGCATGTTTTACCCCAACCAGCCTATAAGTTCTTTGAGTGAAGGGATAATAAAGTTTTCATTTTGTACCCACCTTGCTCTCACCAGTGAACAGTGTCCGGCATATGGTAGTCACTTAAGTAATGTTTGGGGGTCTGAAAGGGACGGACGTAAGAACTGGAATCACCCCTCAACCCCAGTGCCATTTCTGGAGCATGGACCCAATCTGCCTATACGTCAAACACTCGGGGTCTTATGCCACCTGTTTTCTTCCACAGAATACTCCAACTTTTATTGACTGGGTCATGAAGACCAGCTACCATATTCATAGATGACCACTTTTATAGTTTTCTTTTATAACTTCTTTGTCACCATCAACATTCATAACGATGATTTTTCATGATTCTTTGGTTTCACAGTTCTCCTTCTTAATTACACCAACCTCCACCTTGTTTCCACAGTAGCCACTCACTGACAAGATCTGACTCTCAGGCACAGTTCTCTTACATCATGCTCTCTAGCAGAATTACTCACCTCAAAAAGAAGTAGAAACAAGCTCATAGTTACTGAACAGCTAATTTGTACCAGTTGCTGTATTAGGCGCCTTACATTTATCTCATTTACTTTTTTCTGAACAATCCAGTGAATAATTTACTCATCAATCTCCCACTTCTTCACATCAACCTAACTTTCTACTTTATTGGCAGCTCCAATGTTCTTAATCAAACAGTTCCTACAAGGCCATATGTTTCACTCTTGGCGCTAGTGGGATTCCATAGTGAATCATTCCATCAGAGGACATTAGTGTTTCACCTCCTCTGGAAATGATTCCTTGTATTAGACAGACCCTGTTGATTCCCATGCTTCCTCCTCTTACTCCCATAGAAATGCCTCTTTCTTTTCCTATTAGAGCACTATTACATCCTGTATTGATAAGTTTCTACCTCCTACTGCTCCATGAACCTCTGAAGTATATGAATCTTATTCATATTTTCATAAAATACTGCAAGTCTCAATAAATGTTTTCAAAATGAAGACTCCTTGCCTTCTTCTTGTTTAAAAGATTATTTAGGCACAAAAGACCATATATTCTATGATTCCACTTACGTGAAATATCCAGAATAGGAAAATTTTTAGAGACAGTAGATTGCTTAAGGCTGGGTGAGTGACTTAGGTATGAGGGAATAAAAATTGATGGCTAAGGAGGTTTCCTTTAAAGGAGCTGAAAATGTGGTAATGTTGTACAATCCTGTGAATAAACTTAAACACTCTGAATTATATACTTTAAAAATAATTTTAAGGCTGGCCATGGAATCAGAAAAAAAAAGGAATAATATGTTCTTCCTCTTATCACCATTCCTTCATTATTTTAACAGTTTTATCGAGATATAATTCACACACCATACAATAATTCATTAAAACGCAGTTCACTATACCATGAACCCTTTAGAAAATGGACCATGTCTTATTCAATTTGGCATTTCCAGACCCTAACACACCATTCAGAAGTTAGTAAATGCTCGTTCCATGATGAGGGACCTCTAGCTCTGAATTTATTATTAGTAACATAACTATGTCACATTTGGGTTAAGTATACTTTTATAGGTTTACTTGGGGGAATCAAACCACCATTTATAGTATTATTTCTATGGGAAATGGTATATTCAAAGCAAAAATAAGACTACTAGAAACCTTCCGACATCTTTCCGCTAACACATAAAGAAAGCCCATGATTTATCTTGCACGGCACTACCACTCCTACATCCTAGCGCCTCCTAGACAAATACTAGTGTTCTGTAGAAACACTCAGATTTTTTTTTATTACAAATCTACTCAGTGTTCCAACCTCCAGATTGTGAAACACTATTCCTGGAAGGGCTTTTGAGGAATGAAGATTATCTTCTTCAAGGTAAATCCAATATTTTTTCAGGATAGCTTTTATTTTCATTAGGGTTTCAGGGTATATAGAAAATAAGAGAATGCTACTTTGGAAAACTACCGTTGAGTGAGTTAGGATATACATAGAGAACCATTTATACAAGCATTAGCCCTCTTTTGTAAAAATTCTAGTTTCTATCTATTGAACAAGTAGCCATTTTCTATTTTCCACATACTGTACTTTAAGTTTCATTTTATTCCCACTGTAATTTTTCTCATTAAATGTGATTGTAAAGAATCCACTAATGTCAAATGTCATCTATCAAAAATAGTGATTTTGAATCAAGATTACTATGTCGGCAATACTACTGATAAACCTCATGGTATATTCCCTGCCCGATATTTGTATCAATAATTATTAAACCTCCCGTCATATACTTTATGTATCGAATAGCACAAGACCCATTTATACTGGCTTCACTGGAAATACTTCCTGTATTTCCAGATAAATAGCCGATTCCCCAATATTGTTATGAAAGGAGTCAACAGCATCATCTCCAATTTTGTCTCTGTTCCAGACAATTACGGTCACTAAAAGTTATATAGTTATATGTTCCAGGCCAAAGGATAAGATATAATCACAGGTTTATCTTTGATTCTCTACTGGCAGATCAATGCTTGTTCCATTAGGTTATGGTATGAGTAAGATTATCAAAATCCTCTTATGTAATTTTGAAGTATCTTTTAAAAAATGTATTCCATACAAAGGTCATGTGAGGACATTTGTTTCACTAATGAGTGAACAAAATTCTTACCATTTCATGGAGTTTTTATTCTAACCAAACAAGTCCATCATTGAAAATAAATTATACCCTCTTTATGTTTTTTCTGCAAGTTTCTTAAAGCAGGGGTCATATATTTTCTTAATTGATTTACTCACAGCAGTTTATTCATAGTGGAACACTGATTAATATATGTAGACTGACTGATTAAATAGGGAGCTAAATATATAATGTGAGTAGTTTGAAGGTCTCATCTGCATAACCATAAAGTTTTCATATAATTACTTACCTCTTCTAGCTGGCATGCTTTAATGACACTCCTATATCTATACTCATCATACGAAACACCAAAGATGATGTTTTCTTTAATGGTGCCAGGCATAATCCATGAAAACTGAGAGCAGAAGGAAATTCTTCCACTGTGCTTGATTTTGCCCTCTGAAGGTTCCAGTTCTCCCATAATCATCATCAGGAGTGAAGTCTAGAAATAAAACCGTTTTTATTAAGTTAAATCATTTGATCAAATCACTGTCAGGATGCACTTGCCTTCAACTGGTATCCTAAGTAGAGGTATCTATTCTGATTTTAAAAGATTCTACATTAATTCATTCTATTCAAAAATTATTAAGCACTTCCTGTTCTGGGTACACTGCTGGTGAACTGAAGAAATAGAAGAACAAAGATGTAACATGAAGTTATTATGATAAACATAATCACAGAAACACCTCTCCAACCTCTAAAAGTTGGAATGCCCTTGGGCTTATACCTTGGTCCCTTTCGCTTCTCATCAACAGTCTCTCCTTTGGACTCTCATTTAGCCCCATGTCTTTACACTGCTAGAAACCAGACTTACATATCCAAATAACATCTCTACTTGGATGTCAAATAGGCATTTTAAACTTAACATTCCAAAATCCATCTCCACCCAAAACCTGTTTGTCCCATAATATTCTCAGTAAATGGGACCTTCATCCTTCTACTTACTCAGTCCAGAAACCTTGGACTCATCCTTGACTCTTCCATTTTTCTTATGTGCCATGTTCAATCTATCTAGTTCTGTCGTGTCTTCCTTGAAAACATGACCTGAATCTGCCTCCTACTTCCATTACTACCAGGATTAAGCCAACACCATCTCTTGCCTGGATTAGCACAAAGCCCTTTGGACTCAGATCCCTGCTCTGCACTTGTATCCCTACAATCTATTCTCACAGGGGTCCTGTCAAAATGGAAGCCAGATCTTGTTACTTCTCTGCTCAAACCCCTCCAATGGCTTCTCACTTCCTCAGAATAAAAGCCAAACTCTTTACAAGGACCTTTGTAAGGCCCTTAGGGCACTTTTACAAGGCCCCAAGTAATGGTCTGGCCCTCCATTACTTCTCTGACAGCTCTACCCTCCCTGGCTCACTCTGGGCCGACTCCACTGACCTCCTTGTTGTTCTTTGAACCAAACAGGCACAGTCCCACTTCAAGGCTTTGTTCCACCCTCTGCCAAGATTTTCAGTTAAGATTTTCCTAATTGGTACTAAATTTTAGCTTGATCTTATACTAACTGAGCACTAGATGTGTAGAATAAGGTATTAGCTCCTGCTTTTGCTGACTTCTAAAATAAAATAGAATCTACAGTTTTACCAATATTTTTACATACATATATATACATATAAAATATTCATTGATGTTTTCATTTAAGTTCATCTCTCTCAAAATACCAAAATTGTGATAGATATATAAATTATATATTTATTTATATGCATATACGAGGTCTAACAATTAAGTTCTGTGTGGGTGGGTGACAGAGACTGTGTGGTGAAAGGGGTTCTCAGGAAGGCCACAGAACTGCTTCAGTTGTGGTAGGGATGACAGAAGAACTGAAAATCTCCACACACTGGGGGAGATGCTGCAAGCCAGCCTTTGGTCCAAGGTATCCAGTGGTGCCACCTGTTATACCAATATTGCTTAATTAAAATAAGTGGAGGACGTTTCATAAATGGAAGACCCAATGTAGATTAGAACAACAAGAACAAAAAACCCCACCGATTTCCCAAAGATGTTCAATTAAATAAATTTGTAGCTCTGATTTGTATCTCTGATTTAATTCCTTCACGCCCTTTAAATTTATTCCCCAAAGAGAACAAGTGTTTTCTCATTATCTGAATGATAGCTCATATCCTTAAGACCATTACAAAGTGTTCTCTTTTCCTGACAATGAGGTTGGACCTTTTGGCTGTTTTTGCTTTCTAATCTGTTACTTTTTGTCAGATGTATCTCCTAATATTCCTAGTTTATAATATGTTAGGGTGGGAGGGGAGGGCAGGGTGACTGACCAGCACAGAATACATTAACATTCCTATGTATTGCCTTCAAAAAACTATCCCACTCAAAATTTTTCCTCACAATAAATCATCAGCAAATCCGAGTCCACTCTCCAAAATTCTAACATCAACAAAATGGGGACCTTTGCTTATGTGGTTACTGAGGTAAAATCTAAGCCATGATTTTCCTGGAACAACAGTTCTGATAAAAAATGCCTGTGCCACAGACTGTTAAAAATGGACAGTTCATTGATTCCACAAAATGATAGAATGCCAAAATGATTGAATGTGCAACACAGTATGTTGAGTGCTGTGCAAAACTTAAAGATGTAGAAAGATTCACTGGAAATAGCGTGAAGAAATAAAAGGCTAGAGGACATTATCAGTGGAATAATTTGTATTATAAGAAACACTGTATCTAATCATTCTCCTAATACCAATGTAAGAATTTCTCCAAAATACCTTTTCACACTACAGACATACTTGAAAAAGAAAGGAGAAATGCCTGCCAAATTAGGATCCCAATGCTGAGGAATAAAAGAGACTACCTTGCCGGCTCCAGTAGATCCCGCAACAGCCAACAACTGTCCTCTTTCTACCTTGAAATTGATACCTCTCAGCACAGGCGTACTAAGAATTGCGAAATTACTGAAGAAGAGGCGGTTGTCACCACTGGGAATGTTTCCATTGTTGTTGTTCTGCTTTGCATTCTCAAATAACTCCCCAACCCCCTGTAAAAAAAAAAAAACAAGTAGGTTTTTCAGATATTTTCAATAGCTATTTTATGTACAATTAATTTGAAAAGCACAGAGCCCATAATCCATACATTATAGCACATAATTATATAGCCCATAATTTCTAGAGCACATAGTCCAAAATATTTGAAAATTATAATTATAGCCCAAGCGGACAAAGTGAATGTTTTTCAGAAAAGGCTTTAGCACAAGGAAAATGGAGATGAGAATGCTGCTGGGAGAAGAACTGAAATGATTGGTCTTGGAATGAGAAGAGGTTAAACCCAGAGGGGTCCAAATGGTAGAATTAAAGAGATTAGCAATCTTGATGAAATTGAGCAGCAGGAAAGATGGGATTAAGAGACTAAGCTGGAAAGTTAAGAAATTCTGGGCTGAGAAAGAGGTTTCAGTGTGACATAATCACCAAAGTGGAGTACGCCGGGTGCCCACAAAGCTCAGGATGTGACTAATAGGAAACTTCTGAGGAAGTCCCGTATGGTGCAAGTTCTAAGGATGGCATTGGAAGGGCTGCTCATGTGAACGCTGAAGCCTCAGACACGATGGCAGAGGGTTAACAAGCACCACCATCCTGAGTGTCATCAGGGAGTGCCCGGAGTTTGACAGGTGACAGTCAAAGGCTGGAGGGTGAGGATGCAGCTAGACAGGAGGGAAAGTGCTGTAGATTGTGACATTTGGGTCCCAAATCAGGCTTCAGCCCTTGCCAGTTGTGTGAGCTGAGCCAGGTCCCTTGAGCTTTCTAAGCCTCCGTTTCTTTACCAGTGAAATGGAAACATTAGTATTACGTAAGTCATAATGTTATGAGAATCAAATGAGACAGCACATACAAAGTGCTTCCCCTAGTGCCTGGCACGTAAGGGCTCCAGCACGCTGCTTATAGTATTAGATGGGGGGAGAGGGAAATGGAGGACTTTGGGATCAGAGCAGGAACACAGTTGTCTGAAAATAGGAGTGAAAACGTCAAACATATTCTGCCTTTGTGCCTGGAAGGGCAATTGAAATTCCTAAAAGCAAAGAAGTAAAAATCAATCTGATGCACACACTTTGCCACAAACAATTTTCCTAAGCAGACAAAGAATTATTCTCTTACCTGTATCTTAAAAAAATGAAGTAAAGTGAAGCCCTGGTGATCAAGTTACTTATATAAATAAAACCAATTTAAGATATTGTGCAATATGTAGAAATAGGACACTGGTTTCATAACTACCTTTACTCAACAGATATAAGTGATAAGGAAACAGGAACTCACCAGGTGTTCTCAATAATCAAATATTGCTTCCTTAGAATCTAAAGTCATTGATAATATATTTTCTGACTTTGAGAAATATGATAATTTTTAAATAGTGAATGAAAATAAGTAAAAATCATAGAAAACCATACACTGGTAGACCTCTCCTACATCTTTATGTTGACTAGTATATGTAAAGCACACTGGACTGGAACTTGAGATCAGAGAAGGTAGAGTTTATTGAGGAACTATTTTGTGCATGGTACTCTGTTGAACACTTCACATACATTATCTCAGTCAATCTCACAACAAATTTGCAACGTAAACAGTAATATTCCCATTTTACAGATGGAGTACCAAAGGCTGCACAAAGTTCAATGACTTGATCTAGATTACACAGAGAGTAAACGGCAGACCCAGGATTCAAACACAGATCTAGCTGGATCCCAAACCATGAGGTTTGTATTACTTCCTAATCTGTTATGTGAAATAAGTTGTATGACTTAGACAAAAAGTGAAGAGGCTTCTATACTGTCTTTAATATTGCTGGGCCTCCACTTCTTTACCTATAAGTGGAGTCGGTCACCTTCCAGTTCTACCAGTTCTAACATCATTCTAACTTTGTTGTCCATTAGTACAACCAGATCCACAAAGAAAATTCCTAAGTATTTACAGCAAATAATTAAAAAATAATTCTGACCTCCTCCCAGAAGGCTGTTACATTCTCCATCACTACCTCTGTGGTTGTTAAGTTATATTCCAACGTCTTATGCTCTTGCTTTTGTAAGAATTCCTGTTCATAAAAAGAGCAAAAACACATTATAGAATGAGAATAGCATTAATGTATCACTGCACCTATTTTAAACTCTAATAATGTTGTATCTTGCATTTAGATTTTAAGAATTACGTTAGAAATTATTTCTTAATAAAATAATTTTATAAGCTTCTAAAGTTAATTTGCCAAGCACTAGGATTCATCATATTTAAAATGTACTCTTTAAATGTGATGTTATATAAAACTGTTATTACATGTTAGATTTTCAACGTACCACTGATTCTTCCTTGTACTATTCCATGCTAACCTTACTGACGATCATATAAAGCAGCCCTGAATTACCCACCAATGTGCCTCAGTTCACAATTAGGACAGAGAGAAAACTAACGTCTTCATCTTTACAGCACCCCCCTTATTAGAGGCAGCATTACATCACTTCTCTGAGTGAAGTGAAGGTGTGCAGATCTGATGTAACTGATTTTAAGGCATCAAACCTTGATTCTAAAAGTAGGGCCCTATTCGAAACTCTGATTCACAGTGTTCTGCGGGAAGGTGAGAGCATAAAGAAGAATTAATTTCATGTGTCCTGAAGTCTTCACTATAGAAAGCAATGTAAAAAGCCTGGTCCTTGCCTCATTTCCCCGCCTTTTTCTTGTCTGCTCTTCTCTCTCTTGCTATCTCTATTTTGCTTTCTCTCTTTTCCTCCCAATTTTGTTTTCAAGATGTGTTTCTCTGTTTCTGTGACGCTCTCATTTTGGGTCTGTATGTTCTCTCTCTCTCTCTCTCTCTCTCTCTCTCTCTCTCTCCCCCCCCCCCCATACACACAGCTGTGATGGGTTAACAGAAGAAATAAGATTAGTACGAGACCTGCTACGGTTCTGAGCTACACACACCTATTTGTCTAAATTGGGGATCTCAAACTCACACACTTTTAGATAATAAAACTAAGGAAGGCGGCTGAGTAGAGACTGTGATGAATGAAGGGGGCAGGCTGTCTGATGAGGGGGCCGCCACAGCTTGAGAGGGAAGAAGACCCCGTTTACTATATATTCCAATCCTTCAAATGGGACTGAACACATAATTTATTGCACATGTGACATCTGTCAATTTTTAAATGCTGGCAACTAATTCAAATGTTCTTTAAATGTGAAGGTCAAATAAAAGAAGTCTAGGGGTCAAAATTAGATCCCTGGGCCATCATTTGCAAACCCTGGCCTAGATTAAACAATGGCAGAACCACTTAAAAGTGACTCACCCTTCACCATCATTTTTATTTATGTCACAGTGATTTATTTGCAGGGTCAAATATTTAAATATTATCAAAAAAGTGTAATAAAACATTTTGATCTGTGTCACACGGGGTGTTATGCGAGGTCTCTAGTCCCGCTTCCCACTTAAGCATGCAGGGTGTCATGGTGAGGCCAAAAAGGAACACCCACAAAGCCATAGATAGGGGAGTCATACCACTATATTCTTGCTGGCGGCTGGGTTGGAGACGCAGGAAGCAGGAGCCACATGATCCGCAACCCGCCATCCACTTGTCTCTGCCAACCAACCTCACTTGCTAGCTGCAATCCGCATCTCTACAATCTGCAGTCCACACACCACCACACCACACCACCCTTTGCTAGCTTAGCCCCGGGAGTTATATCAGTGGCCAATGGCTAACCGGTAACAGCCAATGGGCAACTAGTCACAACTGATGACCATCTACTACCCGAGCCAGCACCTTTCTGTCTGAGGCCGAGAGCCTGGGAAACTGCTCTCTGGGGCTCTGTCCCCACAATCTGCATATAAATTATAAAAATTATAAGCACACACAAGTTCACAGCAGTGATTCAATTAGCTTTGCATAAATTGAGTCTCATCACCTGAGGACTTCAGAACTTTTCTTCAAGCTATCAGCTACATCAGCATTGCAGATAATTACTGTGGCATAAAATGCCATTCTCATTCATCATACTGGCCAGGGAACCACTCGGAAAACAAGGTGAACATTCTCAGTGGTAGGGGGAAAGTTTTTGAACTTCCTGGTGAGTCTGTCATCATCTTTGTGCACATTTGCCAAGTTCATTAAAACTGATCTATGGATTACTTGAAAAAAATTATCAGAATACAGAAACAATATTTTCTGCAACTTCTTAAGAGCAGCTCACAGGTCTCCGTTTTCTTTCGCTCACTCTCACTACAAGGGCTTGTGAGACCACATACAGTCATCAAGAGAGGAAATCCTGTGCATCACCAAATAGGCCCAAGACCAAGACGTCATTTCTAGCCAGTCTGTCCGCTAGAAAAGTTCTAAACTGTTCTAAAATTATTGTGGATGAGGGCCACTTAGGGTGCATTACCTGTATTTTATTTATTGCTCCAAGAGAGTCATACCACGTTTGCACAGCCCAGGGGAATTGCCGAGTGACTGCCATGCGCAGGACGATGCAGAACGAGATGGTTGTGAATATTTTTCGGAGGATGATTCCTTTGATCAGTGCATAGGGAAGCACAGATAAAAACACCACAAAGAACCCCGAGAAGAAGAATGCTGAGCTGTTGACGTATCTCACATAGGCAGCCTTCCGGGTCAGTCTCAGTTCTGTTCTATAAAAAACAATAGTAAGATTTGGGATGCTTAGTTATTTTTCAAATAAGGGGCATCTTGCAATGTAAAATCTGAACACAGGCTCTCAAGGCTTTGTGCTCTTGGGCAAGTTATTTAACCTCTCTGGGCCTGAGTTCCCTTATCTGAAAGAATAGTAATCAATGTACCAGTGTCTTGCACATAATACCTGTAAATATTATTTTAAACTATAATTAATAAACTCCATTATTACATTATTTTTAGGCATTGATCATTTCATTATTAATTAGTAAGATTAGTGAGACTGATAATTCTTTGTTTGTTGGTTGGTGTTTTAAGTGATTAAATGTGGAAATGAGGACAAAGTTGAAAGATTTATAAAGGGAAAGACAATTCTGTGATTCCGTAATGGCTTCTTAACACTCTAGTTTGGTTTTGGGGAACAACTGAAAATAACAAATGAGCCACAGAGGAGTGGTTCTCAAACCTCAGCATAAGTAAAAATCACCTGAAAAACTTGTTAAAATGCAGAATCTCAGGCCCAGCTTTCAGAGATACTGATTGAGTGAGTCTGCAGTAGGCTTCCAAAAATCAACAAAAATACCCAAGTGATTCTGTTGCAGGTGGTTCTTAAAAAATTATGAGCATAGATACCGCATCGTCTTTGTCTCTCTCATTTTAAAAGTATAATAATTTGCAATCGTATTACACTTCCAATCTTCCAGTCTGAACTGCAAATGTGAACTAGTTTTTTAAACAAATACAGAAGAGGTTTAAATGCTCCAATAGGCAGAAAACAGGGAGTGCAGAGGCTGGTGAGAGCAGAGGACAATGCTGCCTTCAACCTCCATTCCATTCTTCCAGGGCCATAAAAACTGGACCCTCCTGTTCAGCTCTTAGAAGGGGAAGAGCAGCAGTGACACAGACAAATGGGGGGGGGGGTCTTGGTGGTGGGGAGCAACAGCTGTGCTTGGCCTGACATTTGGATGCTGTTTCCATATACGGGTATAACTCAGAAAAGTTCTCATTCTCGAGTGGTAGAATTCAGAGAAATCTTTTTTTTTTTTTTTTTTAAGTCTGAAAAAAGTAATCTTGAGCACTCTAATGAAGAGAGTGGAGTTCAACGTGCCCAACCTAGATTGAGTCACAGTCTAACCCTTAACATCAATGATTTGGCACTGGAGACAAACTGGTTTGGGAATCTCTCTGGGGTTTCACTGGCTGTGCCACTTACAGCCCTGCCATCTTAAGCAAGTTACTCTTCCCTCGGATCCTGCAGAATCCACATCCATAGAAGGGAAACTAGCATCTTCCTTGTGGAGGTGTTGCCAAGATAAATGACAGCCTAGCAGAGGGCCTGGCACTTAGACCTTATTAGGTGTGTCTTGAATCTTCCAGCAAAAGACTAATATTGGCTATTTGAAGTTAAGAAAAGGCTAGAAAACACTGTTTACAAAAATGTTAATAAATTTGTCAAAATTGTTGTTGAAATGTACTAGAAACGGTTGAGGAAAATGGAAGGTGTGGCACTCCAAGAAAAGAATAATGGATTCAAGAACATGTATAAGAATCACCAAGAAAGCAGTACTCTCCATAATAAAATCACTAACACCTTATGAGTCATAAAAATATTTTATCAGTTTCTTATAAAAAAAATTGAAAATGACTTTATGACCAAAGAGCAATAAAAGAGTAGGTTATCAGGGAGCTTTGCACAGCCATTTGCGCAGCCCCGGCAGAGGTAACAAGCCCTTTGAAGTGCACCCTACCTCTTCAAGAACAATATATTTGCTCTTTTGAGCAGAAGCAATTCTTGCTTTCCCATATTTATGGCAGCACTTTCCAGCCTTTTCAGGTAACCATTTCATGCCAGATTAAGGAATTGGATAATACAAGTTACCACCAAACATTTGCTATTAGAATTGGTCAACCAGAAATAGAGTAGGACGGATGGATTTCCTTTTTTTGAGGAAGAGAGAAAAAATAAAGTCAAGAAAAGTCAGCAGGCGGAATAAGAACCTGACAAGGAGTTTATCTTGGAGGCTGAGGAAACTGGATCCTCTGATAATCTCCTCACTCGGCAATGCCTATACTTAGCGCCATATGACGGACCAAGGGGACAAGAATGACAGAAAACACTTGCTAATGAGAAAAACAACCTCCACTAAACAATTCCCCAAGATTTTTAAGGATGTTTCTGGAAAGAAAATATAATTCCTTTCCTGGATTTGTATTGAAAGACATAATAAAAGCAGGTGAGCAATAATGTTTGGGAAATAAATACTCTTTCTATTTACATGGCAAAGGATTTAACATGTCAGCCTTTCTTTTGTTGTTCCAATCACACACCTGCAGCTCAATTACCATCACTGTCTGCTGGAATCGGCAGCCTGAATTCCTGATAACCCACAGTCACGCCATCCAAAAAGTACTCTTCTCTTCAGTATATTTTTCCCTGTGAAACTCTCATGTGTTATCCGTCCTGAATGATTTGCCCTCTAACAGTATATCTGTCCCCACTGAGTCTCCTAGAAACTTTTTTTGATTGCAGTTTGTAGAACATGGAACTTGACTAAAGAAAAATGGTGTCATGGCTACAGAAATGCCCTAGTTTATATTTTGCTCAAAATTATCTTAGTAATCATATCTCAGTCTGTGCTGTACTTTTTTGCTGGCTATCATCTTTACTAATCAGTGAAAGAAAGGTTATCTGAGTTGAAACAAGACTAGAGATAGGTGCCAAGTCCTGACTCTATGTCAGGCAGGGGTTTCGTTACTTGAACTCACTTCTCAAGTGGAGGGTTTTTGGAAACACAATTTATAGATATTACCCTGTGTTATTATTCTTAAGTTAAGGCAGAACAAACATATTTTAACCAATAGAGGAGGGTTATTTGTTTTTTCATTTTTCAGGAGCCATAACATGTAGATTAAGGAAAATATAATAATAGAGAATCATTGATTTCACTAAGAATTGTATATGTATTAATCCAGGATTTCTATTTAAGGTTTCAATCAGCCTTCAGCATCATGATAATTATTTTAGTCAAATAAGCATATTACCATAAGCAGCTATAAACATATATAGGTGATTTTTTCATTAGGTATAAATACCCTTATAATGTAAAATAAAACACTTGGTCAACTATGAAAATTACTTTATGCCATTAACCCATGAATATTGATATAACTTAATACAATTGTTTGTCAGAAACTTCAAATATGAGCTGAACATCCACTGTGACTCATTTTTAAAATATTAAACATTAACTGACTAAAGATATTGAAATTATCTAAATGACTTACTGTCTTAGGTTTTCAATCATTTTTTCCATTGCTTCCTCCCAGCAGTATGCCTTAACAGATTGGATATTTTCAATCATTTCTGAGGTGATCACAAGTCTTTCATTGATCTTTCCAGCTCTCTGATCTCTATAAATAAATCAATCAGCCTATCAATCAAATAATTAGTAAACACAAATCAAATTAACCACTAAGAACTGCTCAAGCTTTTCAGAAAAACCACATTTCTTTTATTAAACAAATGAACATTTGATTACTAAATAGATGGTAACAAAAACAGTAGCTACCACTTAGTAAATGCCTGTGTGCTAGACACTGATTTAGACGCACTCCATATACTCTCCCTAATTCTTATGACAGTCTAGGAGAGGGGTTAGCTCTAATTCAAAGATGAAAAACCAGAGACTCAGTGGGGTAAAATGACTTGACTTATCACAATAACTAGTAAGTGTGCAATCTGGGATTCAAGTCAACAACTATTTGACTCCAAAATCGGTACACTTTCTATCATACTCTGGCTGACAAAGTCTAGAAGTGCTCTATCTAAGCAGTGAATAGTATCACTGATTCATTCTGTAATAAAAAGTAACTAAGGCTTGGCTATATGAAGATCCATGAACCAGAGTAGGAAAAGCCTGTAAACTCTACCCAAAATGTATGCATTCCCTCCCACTCACATAAATGTTTTATCCATTGTACCTAAATCTTATGATCTATAAACATGAACTGAATCATAACACATTTATAAAGAAATTCTATAGCTTGACAAACGAAACAGGAAGTACTGATGTGGATATTTGCCCCATTAAAATAATTCCTTTTTAGTGACACTCAGTAAGTAGATCACGGGTCAGTGCATTACTGATTTTACCAGAGTGGGCTTTTTGAAAACCCAACATAAAATCCTTTCGAATTGTGCAAATCAAGTGCTACCTGTACTTCATCATCATTCTCCCTAGCCCGGCTTGAAGCAGGGCGAGGACTATGAGGAAAGCGAGCCCGCAGAAGGCGGAGGCCTGCAACAGCTCCCAAAGCAGCCCCATCAGCAGCATCACTTGTAAAGGAGCAATCCACACGAAATGGGCCAACGCAAGTCCCTGGAAAACAAAATCACAGCGAAAACTAGTGATATTTACTGTCCATCCCCCAAAACAAACAAGTACAGATGAAAGAAATCAAACACAATGAGCTTCTATCATCCAACACTTCATGGTTCTTCTGAGCACACATCGAGGTGCTCATTCCATGAAGCACCTAGCAACGTGCTTACACATTCTACACGTGGACTAGGATTTCCCAGGGAACAGATTTCAAATTACTGCATTTGTAAGTTTGCTTTTTTCAGTGGAAATGAGATTGGATCTCTTAAGTATCCTGTCAAGAGTTTCTTTTAAATAACTTGTACTTGGGTAAAACAAGAGCCATGGTATAGAACACCAAAGAACAATCGACTGCCCAGAAGCTCAGTCTCCACAAGGGCACCATTCTGTCTGCCAATAGATTCCAAATAAATGTGTGCTCAGTTCAACAGTAATTTATTTAGCCCCTGCTGATGGCTCAATATTATGTTAAATACTGGAAATGCAAAATAAATAAAACACATTATCTGTCCTCATGGATTTTGATTTATTTGTGACACAAGATGGCACTGACCAAGAATTGCTCAGCGTATTCAACCAAAATAAATATTATTCAACAAATAAATCATACTCAACCAAAGTAAACAACTGATTTAAAGTATTAAAAGAAAACTTCAAAAGGATCTGATAAGGACGGAATCTTGAAAAACCTCATTAAATATCCAGCAAGCAGAGGTGCCTTTGAGTTGGGTAGTTCCATGACACCCCAGAATGTCACCTTGTTACACAACTCAGTTTTCAGAAATAGGGAAGGTAGGGATGTGCCCCATGTGACCACTTCTTACTGTTGTCTGACCCAGGAAAAGCTTTGAGGGTGTATGATTTAAAACAATAATGCATAAAAGATTAAATTAGTAGGTACATACTTCATCAAATTTGTTCAGATTGTTGGAAAGGAGACTAACAAGTTGTCCAATACTTATTTTATCTAGAACACGGCTTGACAGCTTTAAAGTCTGAAAGGAAAAAAGGGGAAGTTAGACGAAGTCAACAAACAGAAGACAAATATATTTATAAGCAACATTATAATACAGCTGAGGAATTAGGTTACTGTGCATGCATTTTTAGGTAAAGATAATGAAAATTATTTTGTGTTTACCTAGCTTAGTATCTTCTCAGATTTATAAATATTTCTTCTCATAGCAAATATTACACTGTCATGCCTCTAGTTATTTCATTTTCTAGCATTTAGAGAGTAATAACTATTTTTTTCTCCTCCAAAATAGTGTGGAGGGTTTTGGATTTTTTTGTTTGTTTTTCTTTTATTTTTGTAAAAGATGGAACCAAAGGCAGTGAAATTTGAAATTAAAACCTTAATTTAAATTTTGCATGCAGTCCTATACTAACTCTATTAAATAAAATTACTGTTAACATCATTTAAAGTACGTTATGAATAACTGAATCATTAATAATTTTGTGAAAGGTTATATTCATGATACAAATTCCTTAAATTTTACAAAGAAATATACATTCCTATACACAAAATAGAATTGTTTAGTAAGTGAATTAATTATGTTTATGAAAGATCATAGTCAGACTCACCAATAAAATTTAATAGGAATTGATTTGCCACTAGCTAGATGGCTTTGATTGGAGAGTACCTTCTAATATTTGTTTCAGCTGAATCCCTCACCTATGTATTGAGCACCTAGTAGAGGCAAATTCCTTTATTTGAGGCTTCAGCAATTATTATTGGGATTTATTAAAACACAATTCTTGCCTCAAGGCAACCGAGTATATACATAGCAAAATATAGGATAAATGAGTTAAAGGGAGTAGAATTTAATAGAGTGGTTAAGAGAAAGTTCACATATCTGGTTACAAAACTCTGGAAAGATTTTATGGAAGAGGTAGAATTTAAGCTAGATGTGACATAATGAATAGCATTTAGACAAGCAGAGATGAAGAAGGAATCGATCAAGGCAGTTAATTCCAAAACACTAGTAGAGCAACATGAAGGGGGAAATCCACTGAGCTAAACCACACATGACTTAGCAACAGACTCAGTCTCAGGCGACTTCAGTGCTCCATGGGGCTCCATATTAAGCACAGTAAACACTCAGTAAATATTTGTTCGTTTTAATTATCTCTATCTGCTTGAAATTCACAGGCAAAACTAAATTTAGTTTGTATTTTGATTCATTATTTAAAATATAATTTGAAAGTATCATATTTTCAGATTTTGGAACAAAGCAAAATGGCGCCCTGTTACAAAATTTGGACTATTGTAGAAGGAAGTAGCGGTTGACTGCCACATGGATGACACTGGTCAGCCATGGTCCGTGTTTACTTTAGGTTTACTTTCGGGACCACAGCACAGCCATGTAGAGATCCATTTGCATACTTTGGTGTTTTAGGTCAATGAAAGTCAGTAAGTATGGCTAGAGAGGTTAGAACAGATATTCAATAATTAGAAAGAAGGACAGAGAGTATCTTCCAATTTTTGATTAATGCATTCTGGGTCTGGAAGCACATATATTGCTGTATTTGTGCTAAATGTTATATATGCACTTATTTACAAACTAATCTGCTCTTTCTAAGCCCAGAGTATTCCATGCCTCTCTCCTCCTGTATAATACTTTCTCTTACTACATTATTTCAGTACTTATTGTATTTTCCCTATTACTTAGAAAATGCTTCACTCCAAGGATTGTGATTTACCCATTTTAGAAATTTTGAACAAGTTTTTGCACAATTTTCTATATTTTTTAAGTCTTAGTTTCTTAAAATCTTTTATCCATTGCATAGGGATAATAGTTCCAGAGAGTTTGGGAGAGGCTCAAATGAGACAGTATATTTAAATCACTTAGAAGCTTGTCATGTACATCCTTAGCTATCACTTATCATTAGAATAATAAGCACTTTTATAAATATTTTTTAAATTGGATTCAATGTTCTTTGATATGCTTGCTGTACAGATTCTACATCCCAAATAATACCTAGTAATTTCTTCATTTATGTAAAATTTCTGGATCAAAACAAAATTTTTGTTGATTTATCACCCATGCTTTCCTGCTACTTGTGAACAGATAAGATTGCAGTTGAGGTGATTTCATTAAACTGTGGACTCTGGTTTTTTCTTGTGCCTCCATAAAAGGCTTCTTTGAACAATAAAGTATGGCTATCAATGTTTTACAGCACAACTGACCTTGAATGTGTATTATGGAAGTGTTATGGGTATCTGTTAGAGGGAATTTCAGATCCATGACCCTTATAAGCCAAGTATATAAAATTTTTACACTGGGGAAAGAAAAACAAGAAGGGTAAAACAGTATTCAAATGATTCAGCTAAAACAGCTTTCTATAATGACTTGGTAGATCTAAGCAGTCACACATGGTCTTGAATCACATTGGTGAAAATATATGTTATTGAAATGATTTTAAATTGTGTTGCAAGGTACCTAAATCTTAAGCTGAATTCACCTAAATCATGCTTCAGACACTTGGGCTTCTGTCTGGACAGTACATACAGAAAGCCAGAGAAGGTTCTTACAATTGCCGTGTATGTTCTAAATTTTTTTAATTTTCAGGGTTGACAGGATGACAAAAATCTAACTCAAATTCAGGCAGTGGATAGGTGAATACCACCACTGTGTCACAACTAGTTAGGTGGAAACTTTCATTGATTGGATTCTTATGAACAATTACATACTATACTCTTGTTGTTGAACACAAGGATATGTGGCATTTTACCATAAGATGGTATTTTGTCAATGACTTATGCAGAAGGTAAGAATCACTTTAATGGGGAGCCATGGATTCCAAAAAATGATGACATGACTAGTGAAAAAACAAAAATAAAACTATATTATAGGCAGTTTATAGAAGGTGTTCGATAATTATTAGTTGAAGTGAACTAAGTTACCAAAGAAAATTAGAGACATTAATTAGTGCTGCCATTTATTTCACAGGCTTATGAAACTGATTTCAGAATTTACCCCTCACTTGTACCAGCATGGCATTTAAAACATGATAATACTCCATGTAGCACGGAGACTGTGCAAGAAAGTGTTACCTTCTTATAAATCAAACTAAACAAAGCTATCCTCATTTGCATCCCAATGTGATGAAGGCCAAAAATGGCGGGGTGCAAGAGCAGTGTCCTCATGATAAAGAGCAGGCATAAGCCTATGCCTAGGTAAATCGCAATGGACCGTTCCATCTTGTTATCTGGATCGTAGGAAGCTATGATTCTTCCCAGTAGGAGAGGCTGAATTGCTTTGGTGACTTCCTGTAAAGAGGACAAACAGATAAATGAAATTTTATTCACCTTTCATAAAATACCCTCACAATTTCAACACAGGAAGTTTCATCTTTAAAGGAGGACTTAAAATGGCCTGCACAAAGAGCCGTGTCATATAGGACACTCTGGACACTGTTTTTAAACTCTTTATACTTTGAAATAAGGTTTGATTTCGGGTTATAGCAAAAGTCACTCGGAAACAAGTATATGTACGAAGTTATTTTTGACTAAAAAGTGAATAGTGGCCATAAAGTAAAGGTGTAGTCTCTGGAGTACTAATTAGTAATATCTATATAGCACTCAAAGGTTCATGAAATATTTCTCATTTGATTTTGATGACTTTAGGAGAGAGAGTAGGCATTATTATTATAACATTGCAGATAAAGAAACAAGCCAAAGAGACCAAGTGACTTGATGTGATTTCAAAATAGACCTTCCAAAAGCATGCTGAACAATGCTTTTTTCCCCCCAGAATGAATATAGCTTCTCAAGGCAACCACATAAAGGGGAGCTGGCAAAGGAGGGAGGAGCTTGCAGGCACTGGTGGTATTTCAAGTAAGCCACGTCCAGTGCCATGCCCTTCCCACTCTGGAACAGGACTTCAGGGAAGAAGTATACCCACAGATTCCAACCTCAGGCCAGTTTCCAATGACTCACCAACTCTTCAAAAGCCTATGAGTTAACAAAGGAAGATCAAAGTTGTGTTTTCCAAATCCATTTCATCAGATCTCAATCAACTAGTAAATCTAATTGTCCATCAAATTTATTACCATTTCTCCTGAATATATCAGAACATAACGCAGGGATATGAACCCAGGAGGTCTAATTATTACTCATCTTGCTAAATTGCCTTCAAAAGGGAAGAACACATAATCCTCCATTTCGTTTTATGGTGGTTTTGTGAAATGGGGATCTGAGACTAAACAGTGCAAGGAAATGATGTTGTGCTAATTGTTACATTTCAAACGTATATTTTCAAGCCAGACTGCCCCCCCTCCAGTATTGCTCAGTATTATTCGCCCTCAGCCCTTAACTTGCTTTTCCCTTATTTTCTACAATATCCTCTCTAAACCTTAGTGCCCAATGCCTGAAAATGCCGTTTTACATCAACTTCATCTCCACAAGGAATCCTGACCTGTATAGAGCTGTCATTGGTTGACCACAGGTTTTATGTAGCTGTTCAATCTAGACTTTATATTAAGTGCTTTATTTCAAATTAAGTGTGTACACCAAGGCTCTGAATATAAGGAAAGCTTCAAACCTAAGAAAAGTTTTACAAACCCATCATACATGACATAGTAGAGTTCTCTCATCCTCACATAGCCATATTTTAATATTAGTTAGAATTATAGCACACAGGTGTGGAAAAGAAAATTGCTAACCTCCTACACAGATATAGCAACGTTAATAATTTTCCATATCTGCTGTACAGCACTTGTGTTTTTAAAAATAAATAAGTGCAGAAATTACTGTTTATTGGTGTGTATCATTTTATGCATGCTTTGTACTTCTACTACACAAGTATCCATCCTTAGACTATATATATAGAATTGATTTTCAGGTTTTAAATTTTATAACAAATGGTATCATACTCTGCTTTTTGCAACCTTTTTTTACTTAAGATTGTGTTTTTGACATTTAGCCCCATTGATACTTGTATGTCTGCCTCATTTATTCTACGTGCTGTTCAACATGACATCAGGTTATTTGCCCCTCTGCCCTACGCTGGGGCACATGGGTGTTTCCATTCCTAAACTATTACAGTCTCTGTACTTTCTGTGCTGGTTGTTTTTATTAAGTTTCATAGATCCAGTCCAAAGTTTCTCTAGATGATTTTATTTCCAAATACATAATTCCTTAAATTAGGAAAATGTACAGTTAAGATAAATCTTGGATTTGAAATTACATCTGCACTATAAATATAATTTTTCATAGTTTTAATAGTGGCAATATTTCATCCTCAAAATTATGTTTATATCAGTATTTTATCCTAGAATTTTTCTATATTATGCTGTTCTTCATAGACAAATGTCAATACCAAATCTACTTCGCTCTGTTTTTCCATAAATAGTGGGTTTGCACTTGACTGAAATGCTCTCTTGAGTTGCATTCAAGGGCATTAGATTTGTATGTGTTACCCTTGTAGGAAGTATTTGTGTGGCCATGAAGCAGACTAAGGAGCCTAGATGTGTACATGCATATCAATAAAACATCATTTCTTGTAAGACAATAACTGGAAGAGTATAAACTGTGACTGGCTACCAGTGCTCACGAATTCAGGTGCTTATATTATGATTAGCATACACATTTCTCCCTTTTTCAGAACTCTCTCCCATATATATATTCTCCTAATAGATAATAGACTATAGAACCACTGATAAACACATATATTTGTGCTTTTTAAATTAACGTTTATTGAGGCAACAATGGTCAACAATATTACATGGGTTTCAAGTGTACAATTCTGTAATACATCATCTATATATCACATTGTGTGCTCACCACCCAGAGTCACTTCTCCTTCCATCACCATATATTTGACCCCCTTTACCCTCTTCTTCCACCCCTCTCCTACCTCATCCTCTGGCAACCACTAAACTATTGTCTATGAGTTTTTGTTTCTTTATTTGTTTGTCTTGTTTCTTTCTTGCCTTCAGTTTTATATCCAACCACATCACATATTTCTAAGGAGTTAACTCCTCTCTATGAAATGCTAAAAAGAGCATTCTGAGGAAAAAGAAATATTTTAGCAATTGAGCTGTACACAGAATTTTTAGAGTTAGAAATGTATAGGCTTACATAAGTTGTTTTCCTGTTGAGTAATTTGAACTAAACTCCCTGTCACTGTATCACCATTATATTATTTTTAATAACCTGTCATTTCTATCCCAATAGACCTATTTGCTGAATTGTTATTCAGCAGCAATTTGTAACAAAATAAAATATGTGTTAATCTGATTCAGACACTTATTCTATATATTGTCATTACTGAATTAGTTAGTTGTCATCTTGCCTCAACCAAAAGACGACATACTCATCCCATGAACAACAAAGGCTATTCCACAAAAATACTGGTAGTAGTAATTGGGGAAGGTACATGTTCATAGGAAAAAAAAATGCAGCTTATTTTTGGTAGAGAAAATTTCCAGTAATAGGACCATCTGCGAACATGAAACCATCATAAACCTCACGACAACACAGAGCTGTTAATATTCAAGGACAAAACAAGCACTCCAACCCCCACTCGCATAGTTTTCCCTACTCTGTTTTAAGCATGTTCTCTAATATTTACAATGGAACCATTTACAGATATCACCTGATTGTTTTTTATTTGGGAGGGAAAACAATGATAACTGATACCTCGCTTAATCTACGAAGTACAGTCCTTTACAAAAATCATCCTTGTAATTACTGGGAGAAACACAGTCCTATACTCTTGGTATGTGGAAGCAGTGTGTACCCCATGGCTTAGATTATTTTCAGTGACACAAAAAATTTCCCATTTTGGCACTATATTAAATAGTGCAAGTGGACAGAGGCTTAAATGTAATGAGAAGGAATGTAAATTTATTTGAAAATTTGATAAGATGTTTTATTATATTTTATCAGACATCAAGATGTAATTCACATAATGGTTCACTTATTTAATAGAAGAAGATGGATACAAATTTTCAAGCCAGCATGACAGTGAAATGAACGCTGAATTCAGAGTCAGGAAACCCAAGTTCTTATCCCAGCATGTTACCAGCACTCTCCATGTCACTGTAGTCATTTCCCTTCTTTAGACCGTATTCTCACTTACAAACTGAGTGGTGAAGCAAGCTAATCCCGAAGGTCCCCTCCAGTGCTAACATCTCTGATTATATGACCTGAGCCTAGGGACTCCCACTGCAGAGGCTGAGGATTCCTGGAGCAATTCTCCTGGTCCACATTCTGCCAAAAATGTGTGGGTGTTTTCTACTCAGAGAAAACCATCTGTGTACAGGGGGTCAAGTTAGAGAAAAGCACAAGTGATCGCATTCCTGGTGGGAATTATCTTGAGTCTCGATTTAGATCAGCCTCCCAGAGAAAAATTAGGAAGACTGAAAATACCTCCTGAGAAATACATCTGGTCTCATAGGATCCTCTAGACCAGAGCTTAAAATCACCGTGGATGAGACTAATCTGTTAGCCATTTCTGTTCCACCTGCATACCTAGGATGGCACTAGATGTTTCTAAAGATAAGGAAGTCTGCTGGGTTCAAATCATGAAAGAAAATTCAGGTGGGAATAGAAAACTTTGTTTAGGCTTGGAATTACATTAAATGAAATAATCCCAAGAGAACTTTACCTTAAAAGTAACACTTCTAAACCCAAAGCATACTTGTTTCTAATACAAGTAGAATGATTAGTTGAAGAATTTTTAAGGTTACATTATTTTCTATTGTGTGTAGTCAGTAAAATCATCATATCATCTCAATTCATTTCAAATAATTTTATGTCTTTATCCCAGGAATACTAAAACATTATTTGAGAAATATTGAGAAGCTAAGACTTCTTAATATTGAGAAATTAATCAGTAGCATACCAACAGACTACAAAAGAACCTTGTTTAGCTCAGTAACAACTGTAAAGGAATCTGATAAAACTTAAGTATCTGTTTCTGATAATGTTCTAAATAAACTCAACTACAAAGATATTCCATTAACTTGAGAAAAAATTCTCCCTCAAAACAACAATCAGCACTATAATTAATAAAACTCCAGAAGCTTCAGAGTCTGATGAACAAATACAATAGGAGTACTGGCTATTGGTACAATTGAACATTTTTCTGAAACTTTTTGCTACTACAATGCAACAAGAAAAATCACTGAGGTATGAATACTGGAAAGGAGAAGTAAAAGTATCATTATCAATATAATATGTGATTGTTTATACAACAAATTTAGTGAGTCAAGAGTTTAACAGGTAGAGGTTTAAAAAATAATTATACTAAGAAGATAGATTCTTATATACCAAGTCTAATAATCAAATAAGTATCCCATTTATAGCAACAATATAACAAAAGATGCACTGTAAATACCAATAATATATACCGAGGGTGCCAAAAAATGTATGATTTGTATTCATCTTTTATTATCAGTATATATTGAATATTACAATTTTAATAGTTTTTTTTTCCTTTCTTAAAATATGTATACATTTTTGGCAACCTCTGTGTGTGTGTGTGTGTGTGTGTGTGTGTGTGTGTGTGTATTAGAATATATTAGTAAGACATATTTTTAAAGTCTCAAATAAGTGAAGCACTTCAAGACTTTCTAAAAAGAAAAGTTGAATATTGCAAAGTTTATATTCTCCCCCAAGTTATTTTATAAGGTTAGAGCAATCCTCATCAGAATTCCAAGTGGATTTTTTGGAAGCGAACTTTTAGCACCACAAGAGCAGAAACTATCTATCTTGGTTCCTGCAACAATCCCAACACCAAGCACAATATCTAGCACAAAATATCCACTCAGCATATATTTGTTGAATAGATAAAATGGTTCAATGGTTCTAAATTTCATTTGGGAACAAAATGACAGACTAATGAAAAACATTTGAGGAATAAGAATAATGTCCGAGAGGGTTTACATTATGGATATAAAATCATATTATAGACCTATAATAGTATATAGCATGACAAAGACATTGACTGATGTATCTGGAAAGTCCGGAAATAGGTTCAAGTACACGCAATAATTTAATATATAATAAAATATAGCATTTTAATTCAGCAGATAAAGGCTGGATTATGCAATAAATTATGGATACTTATTTTTTTAAATTATATTTCTATCTCACACATACACCAAAATAAATTCAAAATGGATGAGATATTTATATGTAAAAGATAAAAGAATAAAAACATTGATATGTGCTTATACAATATTTGGCTATGCAGGCTTTTAAAAATGTTTGACGCCAACAGCAGAAAACAAAGAAAAATGTGCATAGATTTAGCAGAAAATTTTATAAAATTAAAATTTCTGATTGTTAAAAAATAAAGGCTCACTAGAAACTAGCTGGGGAAACTATTTTCTTATATATCAATAAGACAAAGACAAAGACACCAAAATAAAAATAGACAATAAACATGAAAAGGTAACACACACACACACACAAAATAAATGCATAATTAATATATAAAAACTGTTTAAACTCAGTAGGAACTGAAAGTACAGCAAGTGAAAATCATGCACTTTTCCACTAAGCAATTTGGAAACATTTAAAAAACGATAATACCTATTGTTGGTGAGGACTGAATTTTCATACTTTAGTATCAAGAAAGTACGTTATATCTTTTCTGGAAGGCAATTAGAAAATCCACTAAAATTTAGCTTTTAAAAGGATGTTCCTTGCGGGACTGTTTGCAATAGTGAAAAATTGGAGGGAATTTAAATATTCAACGATGAGGAACTGATAAATTATGGTATAGCCACATGATTCATTACACATTAAAATGATGACGTAGAAAAACATCTAATGACATGAAAAGGCACTCGCCATACATTGAGAGAAGCAGATTTATAACACATTGTGTAAAGTAATAATACACCTCCCTTTATTCAGTACGTTTTCCCATGGGAAAAAAATTACTAAAAGGATGAAAACCAAATTTATTAGTAATTATCTGATTGTTTTCATAATCATAAAAAAACACTTAAAAGAACGACAAAAATTTTGAATAGATTGCATATAACTTAATAAATGATTAAAAGAAAATATGAGCACAAAATAATGGAAAACAAGTAAACACACATACAGGTTTACACCCAGAATTTAGAAGAGACAAAGAGTACTGGCTTATATGCCAAAGCAAAGGCTTAAGACTCTGCTTTGGGTAAACAAGATTGTCAACTTTTGCTTATCTTGATACAGTAGAGTCTGGTGGTAATTTTTCACTTTATACTAATTGCTAAAGGAAAAATTTTTTCCATATTCAGCATAGAAAATAAAACCTATTCATTGCCAAAATTGTTTGTAGTTTTTACAAAAACGTATGTGTACCACAATAGTATAATACCTGTCCGTCTTTGAATCATTTTAGATTCCATGCCTAATTTAAAATGTGTTGCATTTGGTATTTTTCTTTTAGTGTTTATTGATTCATTCACTATCACTAGCAACATCTTCACTAGAAATCTAAGCTATATTCTTCATGTGTCACAAGACTTGCAACAATAGCAGGTTTAATCCAGAAAAATGCAATAATGAAAGATGTGTTAAAATATTAATTTTAATTTCTTAAGTAATACTTAGAATGTAAATATCATTTTTTAAACATTAGCAAAATATCTTCCTGTGCCCTGTAAAAATCAAATTGCTACTTTAAGACTTGCAGATAGCATTTATAGAGAAATAAGTCAATGCAAATATGAGTATTTATGCAGGTAGGTAGAGATTCTACTTAAAAATCTAGTAACAGCTAATATTTGTGAAACGCTGTGTACCAGCAGCATCTATTCTACCTGCTTAACTTGTTTAATTCTCACAGTAACTCCATGAAATATGTGCTCTTATCTCCACTTTACAACTAAAGAAACTGAGACAAAGAGAGTTGAAATAATTTGCCCAGTGTCGCTCAGCAAGTAAGTTGTAAAACTGGGATTTTGACTTTCCATCCTAGAACCATGGCCCAGTTTGTCCGTAATCTTGCAGAGAAGGCCCTGGCACTGCTAAACGCTGCTATGACTTACTCGAAGCCTCGATTGGCCACATTTTGGCACTATGCCAAGGTTGAGCTGGTTCCTCCAACCCCTGCTGAGATCCCTACAGCTATTCAGAGCTTGAAAAAAATAGTCAATAGTGCTCAAACTGGTAGCTTCAAACAGCTCACAGTTAAGGAAGCTCTGCTGAATGGTTTAGTGGCCACTGAGGTGTGGATGTGGCTTTATGTCGGTGAGATCATAGGAAAATGTGGCATCATTGGCTATAATGTGTGAAGACCAATCGTTCACATCTGTTTCTTTTGGGTTTATTATTCGAATGTTCTTGGACCATGTGTGATCAGACTGGTATTTGAATAAAATATGTCAAAATCAAAAAACAAAACAAAACAAAACAAAAAACTGGGATTTGAACCAGACAGTTTGATTCCAAAGTCCCCTTCTTATTCGTAAGCCCAAATCAAGAAGAAAATGTTATAGCATGACCTAGTTCTCTCTCAGTTGATCATTAATTCAAGCACTGTGATTAGTTCAATATCAACCTAACAAATCAAGTTGTAAGTTACTATCACTGTAGCTTAAGATAAATACCAGTTCTCTATGCCCCATATCATAGACACACCATTTAAAAGGTGGAAGAATTATAGACTGTACACTTCAGTGCTCCTTGAATTGTACAGTTAAGGAAACTGAGGTCCAGACAAGTTCTTTGATTTGCCCAAAGATCATAAAACAGGCCATGGCATCAAAGCATGATCAAACCCCCGAAGTTAAGAAAAAAATGCCCACCTTTGAAAAAATCCTTACTTGAGGATTGCATCACATGTGTTTTCCTTTATTTCACCGCATTGTATTCATTACTCACAACTGGATACTGGTGATCTTCAAGAACTGAAGATGCACCATGTTCCTGGCAGGAATCAGAGAACTGGACTTCCTTATGCCCTGTTGAAGTCGTACTTACATGACCACAGACAATTCCTGATTTACAAGTCAACTGTGTTTTGCAATGTCACATGGAAGAACAGGAGAGGCACTTCGCTGTACTTACAATATTCTACTGAACATGGTGTTGGGTTCCCAGGCTAGCCTTCAAAAGCACATGTCATGCTCAATGCTCTTGGATCACCTTTCTGTTCAAATAGCGCTGTCAAACCCTAAGCAGCCTGTATAACAACGTTTCTCCAGGAGGGAGGAATGGAATACCCGCCCTGCTGCGGACTTGGAAGAGAAACAGAGGCCCTCTGAGCTCTATTTCATGCATCCTGCTACTTTCCAGTGGAGTCTTCAGAGGGGGTTTGGGAGAAAGACACAGAAAGTCAACAGTTAACTGTGGAACTTCCCACAAACCCTTAGCCAACGTTTAGTCTCAGTGGGGTTCCTGTCACTTTTATTCAGGGGCTCTTTGGCCAAGATCTGCCTACTTGTCTTTTCACAACTATACTTTTCTCCTAACCTGGTTTTCCCTTCCTCCACAACTCTGTACAGCCCTGCTAGTCAAAGTGTGGTGCCAATGAAAACAGCATCTTTATCTGGGGGATTATAGAAAGGAGAATTTCATGGTCCCCCCCAAAACCTTCTGAATCAGAGCCTCCATTTTAGCTAGATGAGGAGTGGCACTGGTATTCATATAAAACTTTGAGAAACACTGCCCTTTGTCATTAAAATAGTTCATATTCATCTTTCTTTTAAAAATATTTTCATTATTAAGATATTATTACTAAATGTTAAGTACTATCATTTAGAAAAAAAATCAAACTAAAACGTTCTCTCTATGTGTATCACCCCCTCACCTTAGATTCTAGCAAAAGTCAAATGCATTCAGCAGTAACATTGGTGAGTGTCACCCTGAATCAGCATCACTTGGGGAACTTTTTAAGAATACAACTTATTATCCCAGCGCCCATTCCAGACCAATTAAATCATACGGCCCAGGGTGGAGCCACCGGTTTCTCTAAAGATTGAAGTAAAACGTCCTTATGTTTCCAAGAAAGCTAAACCCCTGAATTCCCAAATCTGCGTGTCATAGGAACTGGCGGACAGTGTAGCATGCTGTGCGTAACACAAGTGATGGCAGCATGTGTGTCAGAGATGGGGTGGCCGTAGGAGGTAGAACTATTCGGGATATACAATGAGTGTAGGGAGCGTAGCACGCAAGTCACGGCTGAGGTTAGAGAAGCAGCTAGATATGGCGGAAAGTGGGGACAGCAGACGAAGCTGAGAAAGGAATCCTACCTGACAGGCATCTAGAAGATTTGTTAGTGGTAGATGTCCTCAGGTGAAAAAGACAAAAGTAAGTCCAAATCCCTAAGCTGGAGATGACCGACCTGTGTGCAGAACCCCCCAAACACGCTCCCTGCTTTAGCAGCATGCAGTAATTCAAACACCTACCCAACGCCTCTGCCAACACTTAAGGGGCAAAGATCTTCCTTTGCAATACAGACTGTGGGACTTGAACTCTAGTAGCATGATTACTTGGATTTTTCCTTTATGGCCTTAAACTTCTTGGGGTTTAATGAATAAAAGTAGTTTGACTGAAGTTGCACTGACATGTAGCTCAATTTGATGATGGAAATATGCCCAGAGCTACCTAAAAATCAAGAATGTTTTTGAGGAATGCTTGTGAATTCCTTGTAAGTGCACTGTGATAACGTATTGTCTCAGTAATCTTACAGACCTCCCTCCACATGGCTTTCCCCTGTCTAGCCTTAATTGACTCACACAGTTTTTCAAAAGCCAGTTTTTCTTCTATGCTGGAGTCTTCAATGTGAAAGACAACGGCTGCTGAGTCAAATGGAGAAGAAACAAGTACGTACATAGTTGATGATGAGAGGCCGTAGTTAATATGATTTAAAATCATGTCAGTATTGCAGAGAAACAAGCTCCTTCATGAAGACATTTCCTTTTTTCTTAACCGTTCAGAGTCAATAGCAAATTTTACAGTACTTTTTCGGTCAGTGCTGAAATCAGTCAAATATTCTTTATACCAAAATTTCCTGATTTGGAGGGACGACGAAAGTACAGGACATTTTGAAAGTATGTCCACCTTTTACCAAGAGTAGGGTTATAGCAATGTCAAGAATTGCTGCTCATTTCATGAAACTTACCAATTATTAAGATGACCCACACAAAGGAAAGAAGGAATGCCCAGAAAATACTGAGGCATTACTGTAAGTTGTTTAAAAGGACAGCGGTCTTATTATAGTGGCTAAATTTTTTCTCCTTCTTTTCCTTCTATGAGCAACAACAGCAAAATAGAGCCAAAAGAACAGACGCACTGAAAAGCAGCACTCATCTTAACCAGCACAATGGTTATCTAAATTCTTACAGACACAGTTTTCAACATTTTCACTATTTAAAATGGCGCGGCCTCTGTGAGGCCTTCTCATGCGACAGGAGGAGAAAGCCACAGCCTCACCACATCTGTGCATTGACAGCGTTCATTTTCCTCTCCAGGCCTTCTCACATAGCCATTTCAGCTGCTTTGCCATGGGTTCTTTTCCTCACCACTTTTCTGTTGCTTATCAGTAGAAGCTGAGCTGGTAGAAATAAACTGCCCTTCAAAGATGCTACCAGGTCTAGACCTGTAGCCCAGGGCTCAGGTTAGCTTGGGGGCATCCCTCCCCTCACTCCCACCCATGAGTAATCCATACACCATGAAAGGATTTAAAATTCCTTTTGCCAAGATATTTTTAAACTTGAGAAGTCTAAGAATATGTCCTCTGCACCTACTCCATTCTTCTATTCCTTAATTTTGTTTACAAGTTGGACCCTCAGCACTACCAGCTATTCGGTGGATTTCACAGTTCCTTCCCTGAGTATAAGTGAGAAGATTCTAGTAGGTTCCCCATCCTGCTTTCTGCTGTGAACTTTCTTCAGATTTGCCCCTGAGATGACCTAAAAAGAAGTCAACTTTCAAGCTTCAGATCACCTATGTCTCCTGAGAAGTTACAAAGAAACTCAGCAGACCTAAGACTTTTTAATAGAGTCACCGTTCTGTTGAGTACCTAAATACAATCATTATAAACACAGTTATGTAGCAATTACAATCTGATGTAGTAGAAGGGTCCTAGGCGTGGGGCTATAGAGACTTGGCTGTCACTTGTATTTACCACATGCATGACTTTGGGAAGTCATTTAATTTCCCTGATTCTCAGTTTCCTTTTCTGTAAATTAGAGATAATAATGTCTGCTCCATGGAGTTATTAGGAGAATTAAGGAAAATAATCTGCATAAAAGTCTTAATGCTAAGCTTGTAAAAAATTAGATATAATAAATATTAAACTATACCATTCTTATTTTGGGGTCTGTGTACACCAGGCCAAAATACAACTTCAATAAATATGTTTGTGCATCATCTAAACTTTCACGTTTAGTGACTGTTTTTGTTCACATGACACTTCTAAGCTGGTGGATAAATTATTTCACAACCCAGGCAGAGAATAAAGGGGCTTGATAATTAGGCCTCTCTTCCAGTTTCTTCTGTTCAGTTGTGCTTATGTTAATCAATGAAAGCAGCATGTGATAGAGAACATAACTAGGGAAAATGTTTAGTTGCACCACAATCTAGTCATGATGTAAAACTTGTCTGAAGTATCATTTACTTCAATCCAAAATGATTTACTGAGAATGCGACATTCTCATATGATACAACCAGAGTGAATTGTACTTCTACATACTAATTCAAGTGTATAGAATATAGTCATTAAAGCAACCAACAAAACATATTTTAAAAAATTAGGTCAAATAGAGGCAATAACTATGGGTAAAATTGTTTCCCAAAGCTCTGAGTGATCGCATTGAGAAAAATCACCTCAAAGATATCTTAAAAGACAATTAATTCTTCAGTTACCTTATTCATATTTATGAACAAAATATTTTCACCCCCAAACTGTTGCAGATTTCTACAGGAATAGATAGACAGATAGATAGATAGATAGATAGATAGATAGATAGATAGATAGATAGATAGATAGATAAATTTCAAAAGTCAGAATTTTTCCAGGAGATTATCAGGAGCACCATAAAACATTCTGGACCTAAATGTAGTCATCTTTATCAAGATAATTTTTAAATGATTTTTCTTGGTGTGTTTGAACTACAAATTCTTAAAACAAGGCAACTTGTATGGCATCTCACTGGGACACACTGGAGCACGGCAAACTCTCTGAAGCAAGAAGCCCAGTATGAATACAAGTGCATGCAGATGGTTCCTCGCATCCGAAAGCAGATATTGTGCACAACCTCCTCCAGAAAACTAAGTAAGTTTTCAATTTGCTACAGGTTAGAACCAGAATTCAAAGTGAGGCTCTGCGGATGTAAAAAATAACGGGTCAGAGTCACATTGGACAGCAGCTCAGGAATATTCCGGACTGCACTTAAATACCACAAAGCCTGGGGTTTTCTGGCATGGTGCCCTCTTCACACTGATGAAGATGTAGGAGACAAAGAAAACATATTGCAAGAGTACTTCACTGCCAAATCTTAAAATGTTGCCATTTTTTCCCGACACAATTCAGCAGGCAGATATAATTTCAAAATATTACAAACATTCATATATGTAATTGGTTTAGTTTGACCTAATATTATTTTATCCATAATAAATTTACAAATAAGATCCTTACCCCTAAATATAGTAAGATTCCATAGAACGTAAATCTCCAGAAAAAGCATCGCTGAAGGGCATTAATGAGTTTTGGATTTTTCTTGGATGCCAGCTCTCTGTCCCATTCTCTGCAAAAGAATAAAAAGTGGGAACAATAAGGTGATTGCGCAAATATTTGAATTGTTCCATTTCCCTTAACCTAGTTTTATTCATACAAGTACATCCAGGGAGACTGACCAAGTGACTAAAGAGATGAAAATTTGTGGAGACCTTCCAACACAGCTCAGTCAGACATTTGGCAGAATTCAATGCTCCGCCACATATCAATTTTCAGGGAGTTGACCTCATCAAGAGGCCACGTTATATTTGTTAAAGAAAGGTTCTGGGCTTCTTAAAAGCAAGGCAAAATGTGGACAAATAAAGTATGACTCTTACAAATACACATTGCTATGCTTGAACAAGGTGAAAAATAAACAAATATTTCATTTTTTTCCTTCACTTTTTGATTTTTACCTGTTTAGAATTGTAGCAGATTTACATAATTTAACCATCAAATCAAAACCAAGATAAAAAGTCAGATAGATTTTTCTGTGGTTTAACATTAGAAAAACATTTTATTTTAGACTTTGTCTTTAAATGTGCAAGTTTGAAACAAATATCATCAAACTTAATTTTCAGCTACTAAAGTCATTTATTGGAATAAGACTTTGAAGGATTAGAACAGAATCAAATTCTGTATTTTCTAGCAGGAATATAAATTAAATAGTTTGAAAATGGTTGATACATAAATAAATGTTTTGCTTTCTTTTAAATACTATAAGTTTATCAGCTGATTATATGTATTTCAAGTTATTGCCACTACTTTCTATTGGTAAAACCCCCCTTTCACTTTCCAAGATAGAGGATAAAATATATCTCTAAATGTTACCTTCATCTTCATTTTTAAACTGCACAGAGATGAAAAATTTCATGAACCACAGGCAAGAACTAGATAAAGAACTAGATAAAGGCTTTGCATCTGATCAATCACTATTCCCATCACTATCAATCTACTATTATTAGAGGTGGTTCTAAGTTACTTCAAAGAAAGAACACACAACTGAGATTTAAGGGTAAGCGTGGCAGTCTCTGTGTGTGAACACTGGCTACCCCAGAAGCTTACTATCTATAATGACTAATTACCCATCCCATCTGTCTACCTCCCTACCCTCTTTCACTCACACACACATAGCTTGCCTCCTAGCCATATCATTTAGTGACTTACAATAAGGTAATAAGCTGAATATGAAGGCAAATTCAGCCTCTCCTTCAAATGAAGAGTCAGATGAGAAAGCCAAAGAAATGGTTTCAAGGTGGGAAGAAGTAGTCAATACTGAAGTCACATACGAAGACGTCATTATATGTGATACTGAAGAGGCCTCCAGTGACCTTGATTAATGTGGTTTTAGGAACACAGTAGACATGGACACAATATTTTAGGGAGCTGAGATGTATATAAAAGGGGAAGAAGTGAAGAGACCCGGAGAGCAGAGAAATATTAGCTATGAAATAAAAGAAAAAAAATAATGGGGTAGTGATCTGAGGGGAAGGCAAGTTTGTGGATTTTTTTTTTTTTTTGAACGAGTAGGACTTGAACAACTTGTAGCCCAAGAGAAGAAGTTACCAGACATATAGGAATTGGTCCTTGATCTTGGAAGTGTGAATTTGCCATTCCTACTAGCCTAATTCTTTGATTAAAATCAAGAAAAATAAGTTTGAATAGCTTATTTTGCCTCGAAAATGTCAAAAAAAAATGTAATAACTTTAATAAAAATAAATCACAAGTCTACTCAATTTTTTTTTTGGTACTTTAGTGGTTACTGATTATTTTTTATTATTATTTTTTGGCCAACTCCCTCTTCTCTCTCCGTTATATCTGGTATCAGGCTCTGTGCTGCTGGTACAAGACCCCGTCTAGCTCATTCATAAACTCTGGTTGGTTCAGGAGTGAGCATGTGACTCAGGAGTCTCTGGCATTTTTCACATTTGGCCAAGCAAAAAGGGCTCTGCCCTCTGTGGTTTATCACGTTATGAGCTAAGAGATCTGAGGATCCGCTGCATGGAGCAAGCTCATCTGAGAATGATGACAGCACAAGGCAAATGCCACCAGGTGGTATTTGACTCCCTGGTTCCATTGAGTCCCTATCCCTAAGGTCAGTTCTCCACCTAGGCCTTCACACACTTAGAACACATGAGCCAATTATTTGTGTGTATTTACTTAAACTAGCCATTAGGTTTCTGTCACTGGCAATCAAAAGCGTTCTAACCACTACTGTTAGAAAAGGGGACTTCTTTACAATGGGAAACACTGTTCCTGGAGAGGCTGGGAGTGCAGACCTTGGGTTGGAATCATGGTTCTGTCGGTCATTAGCTGGCAAATTACATCAACTCTCCGAGCCTCAGTTTGCTCTTCTATATGATGGAGATAATAATGCTTTCTTCCCAGAATGACTGAGAAGAGACACTATGCCTATCATTCAATATGTACTCAAAAATATGGAATTTGTACGCTTTTTTGCTTAAGATTTCCCAGGATGTACATTTGTGTTGAAATATTAAGATTTTGGAGGCAAATATACATAATAAATATACATAATTTTTTCATATAGATATTATTTTAGTCTTCACAAAATTCATTTAATGTTCTTTAAAGACAAAATTCGTATATATATTGCTCAGAAAAAAGTCATTTTTCAGGAAAATGCTTTCTCTATTTCATCCTTTCATTGTTTAATTCTTAACTGATCAAGACTTCAGCAAGAAAATAAGATGCTCCTATTTTAAATATGCTATTTTAAGAATTAAGCCCTCTATGGGGCGGCCGGATGGCTCAGTTGGTTGGAGAGCAAGCTCTCAACAACAAGGTTGCCAGTTCTATTCCTGCATGGGATGGTGGGCTGAGCCCCCTGCAACTAAAGATTGAAAACAGCGACTGGACTTGGAGTTGAGCTGCGCCGTCCACAACTAGATTGAAGGGACAACAACTTGGAGCTGATGGGCCCTGGAGAAACATACTGTTCCCCGATATTCCCCAATAAAATTTAAAAAAAAAAAGAATTAAGCCCTCTAATATGTCAGTTTTCTATTCTCTAAGTAATTAATAATATTAGTTTCTCTCTCCAACTAATACACAACGTACACGAACATACCTTTCCAATTTTTCTGAGAGATTGTCAGCAGAATCAGCGGAAGAGATTTGGTATATGTCCGACAACTCCAGGCGCTGCCTGTACCCTTTCTTCAAAATTGGTATGGTCCAGCTAAAATAAACAGAAGAAGGACAGACAGAAATATTTACTTGATTTGGTCTCCAATATAGATTTGGAATCAGATACCATTTCAAATCTTCTGACACATGGAGAAGGGTGGATGCATAAATATGAAAATAACTTGAGTCAACTTGTATTTATCAGCGCTTCATATCTTACAGGACACATCTGTATCAAACACCAGAACCTCTGAACTAATGTGCTTTGTCAGAAAGGATTGAGAATGATGGGAGAATCCTTCGTAGAAAAAAACAAACAAACTGCTAAATATTCTATATTAAAAACATTCTTCAAAAATAAACTTCCCCATAACAACCAGATACTAGCAGTGTATAGTTTTTGATAATTGCTCTAGTCCAGTCACTACCACGTCCAATATAAAATGATCTGTGAATGATAAGTAGACTCTCAGTCAGGACCCTTACACAATTGTGCTGCTGTTGCACATGAGACTCAGCAAGGAGTTATTTGTTGAATGAAGTGAATATATCTGGAGGGTTATTGAGTAGTTTGTATCAATTTGTTAACTGAATTATCACGTCTGAATCATTACTTGAGGGTAGGGATCATAACTTTTTTATGTCTTGTCTCCTCACCCCACAGCAGTTATATACATCCGCCCTCTACACATCTAATATACAATTTATGATGGAAACCAGTGAAGCTGGTATGATAAACAAACAGGCAGGATACTCCAGTTATTTTCAAGTACTCTGTTTCTATTATGTATAATGCAGAATAATCATCACAGAGATATGAAAATGTAAAAAGAAGAAGGAAAAGGAAGAGGAGGAAAAAGGAGGAGGAGAACTATGAAACAAAGAAACCATGTACAAAGAGAAATTTCTAAATGAAATTTGAGCAAATGAGACCTTTCTTGGGTATAATTTCATTTATTGAAGAAAGGAATTGAAGTTGGAAGTAGTGATTCCCAAACATATATTCACTTTCCCTTAGCCTCTTTCTTTTATTCAGAGATGTCTAAATTTGGTGACATTGAGACTTTGGTAATGTATCAAAACACATGTTAGCCACCAAAAATCAAAAGGGTCCAGTTTCTTGTTTACACTTCTTTGACCTCCAACTACTTCAGTTGGCCCCTGCCCTATGTTCCTGATGTCTCTACAACTTGTCCTTCCTTAAAAAATAACTGAATTAAGGCCCAACGCGAAGGCTAAGTAATTTCATCAACTATTTCTTCCTAAGATAGCAATAAGTGACAACAGTTTAATATGTCCCTTTTTTCCATTAACTTGCATTTAACAAGAGCCTTTAACAAAGGGTGGTAATTAAGTTTTATCTTTATGGACTAGTCTGATCCATTGATAATTTTTTCTGGAGAACAGGAACAAAAATAGTTGGGAACAGTCAGAATACAGCAGCTAAAGAAGCACCATGCTAATACAGTATCTGCAGTGGACATTTGTCTAAGAAAGTGATGTCACACCCACCTAGCGCCATTCCCATATCCAACATACTCATAAGCACTGGAAGTAAACTTGGAAATATAGGTGGCAGTTAGGCTGTGAAAAATTGGGGACAGTAATTTAAGATATAAACTTCATCCTGTTGGTTATAAGCCTTTGTAAATTTAAATCAAGAAGTGAAAAGGTAAAGCAAGTGTTTACTACTAAAAAAATTTATGCATATATATAGCCCTTTTCAAAGATCTTTCACAAACATTAGCACACTGTGACTTTAATTTGAAAATATTGTTAGGTAGGTAGAACAAAAAGGGAATATTGTCCACTTTAAGGATAAAAAAAATGGAGGCTCAGAGAAGCTAAACTTTTGTCTGTGACTAAAGACAAAAACTACAGATTTTTAACCACATTTTTCTGCCTTCCTTCCTTCCTGTACTATGCTCAGCTTTCCCTACTTAGGAAAATTAAGCATGGTGGGTTGTCTACACACACAGCTGGGAGGAGAGCTTAGAAACAGGAAGACCAAGAGCTGGCAGAGTGCAGGCAGTGGTGTGGTGTGCTGGCAAATTTTAACCATCTCTTCTCCGGGGAAAACAAAAAGAAAAAAAGTGATTTATGTTATTTGCCAATTTCTCTGGTATAAATACTCCCATTGTGATCAATTTCAAGCTACCAAATGTGAAGTCACTGAACACAGAGTTGGGGAGAGATATACAGTTGCAGATCATAATATAGAATGTTTACCATCGAGATACAATGAACATAACCTCGATAGCATAGATAATGGTAAGATGTAATTAGGTAGTGATAACTTTTAAGTTTTTAATAACCTTTGTTTTAATATCATTTAACTGTAAGTTTAAATTATTTAATTTTGAACACCAGTTGTGCTTAACAACCAGCTTACAAATTTCCTAAACATTTAACAATCAGTTCAGCAGGAAAGGGCCAGCTTCAGGAGATCACTACTGCCAGATGGCTGAAAGACTTCGGCCAGGGCAATGGAACAGGTAAATGAGGGTGGAAAGGAAGGGGCTACAGAAGATTTAGTAAAAAGGAAAATACACTCCATCTCTTAATACACTCTGCATTTTCAGTAGTTTGAAAATATTAAAATACCACACTAAAATTACAAATAAACAGAATTTCACTATCTGTAAATACAATACAAAAAAAATTGCAGGAAATTAAAAAATAATTTTTTTCATCTAATTTTAAAAATACATAAACATACATTTTTTTTATCCATATCTAAGACCTGATGACCATTCCTATAACTGAGTTTCCAGCTCATTCTAAAGTAACACAATTTGGGGGCTGCTTTTATAAAAAGAAACTTGGTTTAAGATAAATTTTGAGAACTAACTGAAATTAACCTTAGGCTGCCTGGCAGTCACCAGAATTATCTTAGCAAAATAATTTATTCTGTGAGGTTAAACCACTAAAATTAAATGAAATTTCTGCCCAATCAACGAGTTTTCCATGCCCACCTCAAGCCAGTCTTACAAATACAGAGCAAAAACAAAATTTAAAAAAACTCCTAGATATTGATATTTAGACACTTTATGAAATATTGGTTACTATAAAACTCTAAAACTGGTCCTTTTAAATAATCCCTTTAAATAATAAAGAATTTCTACTTTGGTATTTCTTCCATTAGAAATGAATACACAGTGGAATACTACTCTGCCATAAGAAAAGATGAAATACTGCCATTTGCAACAACCTGGATGGATCTTGAGATTATTATGCTAAGTGAAATAAGTCAGACAGAAAAAGTGGAGAACCACATGATTTCACTCATATGTGGGATATAAAACTGAAAGCAACAAAGGAACAAGACAAACAAATAAAAAAACAAAAACTCATAGACACAGACAATAGTTCAGTGGTTACCGGAAGGTGAAGGAGATCAAATATATGGTGATGGAAGGAGAACTGACTCTGGATGGTGAGCATACAATGTGATATATAGATGATGTATTATAGAATTGTACTCTTGAAACCTATGTAATTTTACTAACCACTGTCACCCCAATAAATTTAATTTTTTTAAAAAAGAAATGAATACCCACCCAGGTGCTTCATGAAGCAAAGTAGGTATGCCTAGAATATCCAAAAACAATAAGCCTTGTTCCTCCCTCCTCTTTCTTGCACTGGCTCCCACTGTCTCTTCCTCTCACCTCTAATTGATCTTGTCCTTCTGCATTCATACCAGTCGCTGTATCTTAACAATGGACTTATATTAAAAAATTGGTCTACTTAGAAACTATAACAGTTTCCAAAGTTCTGGCTATTTCTAACAGAAACTGGCTAATCATTAATTATGGGGAAGCAGACAGAGATCCCTAAGGTAAATACCGTGTTTCCCCGAAAATAGGACCTAACCGGAAAATAAGCACCAGCTTGATTTTCCAGGATGTTCATAATATAAAATAAGCCCTAATATGTCTTTTGGAGCAAAAATTAATATAAGACCGGTCTTATTTTTTGGGAAACACGGTAGGGCTTATTTTATATGAAAAATCAAGCTAGTGCTTATTTTCTGGTTAGATCTTATTTTGGGGGAAACACGGTAGTTTTTTAATAATATATAAGTTTCAAATTGCCTTTGAAAATAATAGTTTAGTACCCCAGATACACTGTTCATTTAACTACAAAAGGTGTAGGTTTTATTAATGAAAAATAATATCACTTGATTGGTTTTAAAAACACACACACACAGATATAACTATATTTAATTAGTTTCATTTCTTAGGATAAAACTTCTAATTTTTTGTATAGAATGATTTGTAATTCCTTATAACGAAAAGAACTGTCCAATTATGGCCACTGTTGAAGACTTGATTTTCACAAAACCTATCCCTTTAACGCCACATAACTAAAGCTTATTTTCATTTTTCCACTTGACATTTGGCTGTTTTTAACCCAACAGAGGCATCTGACATTTTCATCTGCTAGAATTTAAGATGAAGATCGGGTATCAGATCTTTTTAGTTCAAAATGATTTTGTTTAACTAAAAACATCATGCTTCCACTTTAACCAAATAAATTAAAATAGCAAACTCAAACCACTAGTGGCATGACACTTCTCCCAAACACTAACAAATTCATATACTCAAAGACTAATAGCCTTTTTCCTTTTTTAGCATGAAATAATTTATACTTGGGAACTCAGTGGAAATTACTCAAAACGACTTTGCGTAGGCAAATTTAAATACATTACAGGTTTTCTCATCATCCAATTAATGTACCATGAGATTAAAATAGCCAAAAAAGTCTGGATAGTCCTAGCTAAAGAAAATGTCAAAGTTCAGGCAAAGGAAAGAGAGGGAATCATTTGAACAGATTCTGATGATAAATCTCAAACCCCAGCAGCATAGCTCTACCACTCTGCTTTAGTTATTTTGACAAATGGCTATGATGGGAAGGATTGATTTGAAACCAGAAGTCATCTCATCTCTATAAGGATTTTTTTTAAAAAACTCAGATAAGTAACATTCAAATGTCACAGTTATTTCATTAACTTAGATTTGCTGTTATCTTATAGTCAGATGCATTTTTCTCAATGAATTTTAGTAAAAATAAAACTTGGAAAAGGAGTTGTATCTAGCTCCCAAAGTCCAGTATAAAACTTGTAGGCTTCAAGAATGCACCCCAAAGTTGCAGCACTGGGTCAAGGTCAGGTTGATGAGTCCTGTCTTCTCTTTCCACATGTGTTTAACCAATGTTTGCTGCTTATCCATAAAATGGTAAATTTATTTATAAGCAATAACCACTTCAGTCAGCTCAATCTCCTTTAGGAAGTACATGCTTGCTAAAGATCAGTCATTTTTATGTGTGAGAGTTAGTTTTTCATGAGGCTCTAGTTTTACCAAGAGAATTGTAGAAGTTCTTTTTCTTTTTCTAGATAAGTAAACAGTAAAGAAAATGTAGTCAGTGGATTTCAGAAGCTCTGGAAAAATCATTATTTGGTGCTCAAGAAAAGACCACAAGCTAATTTTAAAAAATCTTCTGGAAGGACAGAATCTAAAATCACATAGGCATCCTAATATAAATTAATTTAACATCATGCCTAATGATTTCAAACATTAAATAGAAAATCTAGCTACCCATCTTATGAGATATTTTGAAATATAAACATATTAGGAACGTAATATTAAAAAAGTCTTGAAAAATATTTTCTTTTTATCTATATTCTTTAATGTTTAACAATTAGCGTGCATAACTTTGGAAGTCAGGAAGAAGTTCTTTTTAAGATATACATACCTTCTATTGCTATCTATGAACATAAACTTTCTGGTCAAATATGTTCTAACTCCATGATTCTCATATAATATTCACTACCAATAATAATTTTCCATAATATCACTGTTTTTTCCTTCTTGATATGGTTGTCTGAGGTAATACTTCATCGTGAAGATCACAAAGTCCCAGTCAACTGACTCCTACTACAAATCTGTTATTGAAAAAAAAAAATGAACTACGTCGTGATTTTAAGAAGAAAAGACAACCCCTTGTTTTAACCTTGTCTCTATCATTTCTCAACTGTGTGACCTTGAAAAAGGCTCTTCATCAGCTCTCTCAGCAGCAGCTCCTGTTCGAAATAATAACGACCATGACTACACTTCATTTTTATGGGGGCCAAATTCAATGTTGTCTATAAAACATTACAACTGTACGTCACTATATGTGTCTTCATATAAACTACTTGGCTTTGGTTTAACTTTCAGAGCACTAGAGTCTGTTATTATTGGGATTATAACTACAATAATAGCTAACAGTAGAGTATTACCACAGGCCTACAAAATTCTAAGGGTTTCACATACATTATTTCATCTGATCTCCACAACAATTCAAGAAATAAGTTCTACAAGTATTAATATCTCTGTGTTACAGATGAGTAATTGAAGCTGAGGGAGCTTCGATAAGTTGTCCAGGGCATTTAGAATTAAAAACCCAGACTTGATGCCACAGCCTACACTTACATCGTATTTGTCATTCTAGAACTAATTAAAAAAACTAGCACACACAAATATAACAACAAAAGCACAAGCAACAATAGGAAAAAAAACAGGTAATTTGGGATCATCAAAATTTAAATTTTTTTATGCTTCAAAGGAGACAATGAAAGTGGAAAAATAACCCAAAGAATGAGAGAAAATTTCTGGAAATAATATATCTAATAAAGGATTTGTAGCTACAATATATAAAGGATTCTTATAACTCAATAATAAAAACACAAATAATTCAATTTAAAAATGGGCGAAGGATCTGAATAGACATTTCTCCAAAGAATAGGATAAACAAACACCCAATAAGCACATGAAAGGATGTTCAACACCATTAGCAATTAGGGAAATGCAAATCAAAACCACAATGAGATACAACTTCACTAGGATGGTTTTAATAATAAAAACCACAATGAGATACAACTTCACTAGGATGGTTTTAATAAAAAACACAGGTAATAATAAGTGTTAACAAAGATGTGGAGAAATTGGAAACCTCTTACCCTGCTGGTGGGAATATAAAATGATGCAGCCACTTTGAAAAACAATCTGAAACTTTTTCAAAACACTAAATATAAAGTTATCATATAACCCTGCAATTCCACTCCTTGGTACGTGCCCAAGAGAAATGAAAATGAATTCCCATACAAAAACTTGTACACAAATGTTCATAGCAGCATTTTTATAATAGGCAAAAAGTTGAAACAACCCAAATATCTATCAAAAGTTGAATGGATAAATGTATATTCCTACAAATAGAATAGTATTCAGAAATTTTAAAAAATGATGTATATAGTCATGCTAGAACATGGATGAATCTTGAAAACATTATGCTCAGTGAAAGATGCCAGTCACAAAAGACCACATTGTTCCATTTTATATGAAATGTCAGAATAGGCAAATCTATAGAGACAAAAAGTAGATTAGTAGTTGCTAGGATGGGGGAGGAGGAGGAAATGGGGAATGATTGCTTATGAGTATGGAGTTTCTTTTTTGAATGACAAAAGTGCTATAAAATTGATTGTAGTGATAGTTAAACATCTCTGCGGCTATATTAAAAACCACTGAATTGTACACTTTCAATGGGTGAATTGTTTGGTACATGAATTCTATCTCAATAAGGCTGGTATTAAGTAAAACAACATACATAAATCAGTTGTCAGTGTCAATTTTGGAAAGTTTTCCCAAACATTGATTTTTCACTCTTAGAACACGTGAACTGCAAATTCTTATTATGTTGACTTTGCCACTCTAAGCCTTTTCAGATATGTTAGCACTTAGGTACCTGCTGCAACTGATGAAGATTGCATAGCCCGGGAGAGAAACCTAAGGACAGATGACATGCAACAGAAGCAGTGCCAATTGTTTATTTCCTGCCCCCCCCAGAAGCAACACACCCAATTGTGTACTCTACTTGTGTGTACTCTCCTATGAGTACAGAAAAAGTGGCAACGAGGACAGTACTGTGAAGAAACTGAGGCATGGATACCATTGGCACGGAAAGGCCACTTCTAACAGCTATACCCAATTCACTCACGTGACTTGGATTTCAGGAACTCGAGCAGTTTAGACACAAGAAGCAATTATACAAAAAATCCCACCCATCTTGACAGATACCAGAGAAGAAACAAAGCACGGTGATTTCTAGTCCATGCCCAGGTACTTCAGAAAAGCAGCCTTAGCGTGTTGTTCCATGGTTTTAGTTTGATTTTTATTCCATCTGGGCATGAGGCCACTAATAGAAACCACATAATTGATTGTAGCTGGAACAACTGACTAGAAAGATAGGATGAATAACTGCCCTATAAAATTGTTGTATCCTGTATGAGTTAACTTTTAGGAGCAGTTTACAAACCAAGGAAAACAAGTAATACCATTGCTCTCTAATTTCTGAGTTTTATTTCCATTGGCAATAAGAAATATATTTGAAACCAAGAAAATAAGGAAGAGGGGAAATGGATTGGCTTTAAGATTTTACGGTGGAAAGGCCACTAGATTACTGGCTGGCATTTGCAAAAGTATACAGAGAGAAACTTGTGTGACTGTCAGAGCCTCACCACTATTACTGTTATTTTAGACAATCACACACTAGTGAGCAGATCAGAGAGGCAGTTTCAAGCCCGCCCAGTGGCAGCTGAGAGGGAAAGAATGAGAACACGTTCTGCCTCCTCCTCTCTCTAAGGTAGGAACAAAACATACTTCACCCAAAGTATGAGAATTATGAGGATATCTCCGATGATATATTTATTTAACTTTGCTGGGATTTGTTTTATAACGATCCCATTTATTTGGTATTCCCTCTTTTTCCAGAATTCTGAATCCCCTATTGCAGCTCTCTGTTCACCTGGTTTGTTCAGGCACCATCACTGGGACCCAACGGAAACACTCTCCATGGGCTTCCCTATCCTTTGGCAATGAAATAGCCACATCTTTTCCGAGCCATGGTTTCCATTCCAGAATTAACTCAGTATCTGGAATCAAAGCGACCTGATTTTCCTAGCAGTGAAAAATGTTCCTTACAATGTGGACATGACACTGCTTTCGTGGGGACAGAAACCCTCCAAGGAGCTCTGCGTTGTGGAGTCAGGAATCTGTTTGGTACAAGCCGCCACAGACAAAGCACATGCCCAATTCTCATGACCTTCTACATCCAAATCGCGTTATGATCCCTCACTTCGTGTACAAAACGTCTCACTCCTTATTAAATCCCAACATCTGATTTTCCACTGATGCTCTGAGACAACTTTTCCCAAAGTTAAAAAAAAAGAAATGCAGTATAATCCCACCCAACATTGTTGATTTGAGGATGTTTATTTGTTTATTTCGCTTGATAGATGGAATGATAATGGAGGTTGGAGGAGATCTTGGAAATGTTTGAAGGTGGAGATGATAAAGAACCAATACTCTAAGGATAACAATGACATACTGCATCAGGCAGACAAAGTTGATGATTTTTTTTAAAAATTCAGTCGTGATAAAGTACATTTCTAGGGTTCTGCTTGGAATCATCTAACCAGATAAATGATCCGTAAAATCCAGAATTTTTCTCAGCCATCTCAACATTCTCTCCATTGTTCGTATTTCATCCTCTAAAAAACGAATCACAAATTATAGCATTAAAAGGTAGATTTAGTATCCTCTTTATTTCTTCCGCCTTTGGCAAGGGGAAGTGCACGTAGACACATTGTTTAAGTTTGAAATCCTGTTCCTGAGGTTGTGGAGCAATGCTAATGCTAGTTTCCTTTTCCTAGCTGTGGCCTAATCCTCAGTCACCCGCACCAGGAATCCCAGAAAAAAGGAGTATGACAGAGATAGGGCATGGAGACAGCCATTGGTTCAAGGCTGACCAAGGAAAAGACTCTGCTGCAAGAGCCTTACTGTAAATCCTCTTCATCTTCACTTAATCTCTACATCTGTTTTTTACATAAGCAACATATAGGTAAATAAAAGTCCACAAAGTACCCTAAGTTGCTTTCCCCCCAACAGCAAAAAACACAATAATGATTGAATCATTATCTGATCCTGATAGCAACTTAGGAGTTCAAAATGGTCACCTATGCAATCAGGTCATTAAAAACAGGAATCATAACTTAAATCATGATCCTTTGGTGAAAATCCGTTTTACAGGCATTTAAGAATTATTGTGACTTCAAAATGTCATGATCTCTCGCACTTGAGGAAAATGAACTTTAAAGGAAACTCCCAGCCAGATTCCCTTCCTTTAGAACTCTGCAGGAACTCTCACTGGATGAAACCATTGATAATAAGGTGGTTCTTAATTCTGAATTCCAATAGAATTCTCCTATTCCATGATTTGGTACCACATTTTTCGGTTTTGTACCAATACCAACTAAGCGCAGGTCAATGAAGAAAATGAAGAAAAATTAATTAATAGCTTCCTTAAAATAAAACCTGACCTCTATTTCCAAGAAACTCAAATGCATTGAAATAGTATCATATAAATTATGCATGTGTCTTTCTACAATCTAGGTTTAATTATCCTCCCACAGGCTCCATTCTCTCCTGTATTTCTTCCACCTGAACTGTTACTACAAATTGCCTATTTACTTACCCGTCAATCCCCCTTGACTCCAAACACACCACACTCTAAGCTCCTTAGAGATTTTTTTTTACTGCTGTATGTCTTGCACCTACCACAGAGCATAGCACAGAACTGTCACTCAATTATTTTTTAAATTGTTAAATTAGTGTTATCACATTACACTTTGTTTGCTAGTTTATTCCCCTCTAAGACTAACTTCTTGAGGACGATGTAGGTGCAACATATATCTATATGTCACCATTGTCTTGTACAGTGTCTGGAACAGTGCAAAAACTGAATGAATTCACGTGTTAACTAACTACTCAAATGTTATATGTTTATAACCCATGTGAGGACACTGATATGATTGCAAATATGTGTAGCTCAGCCATTATTCCTGGTCAAATGTATGAAAAGCCAAAAAAAAAAAAAGTCGAAACATTTTTCAAAACTGTGGTAAAAGCAAAGCAAACGTGAGGGTGCCTATACTTGTTCAGGGACCGTTCTTGAACAACATGTATGTCCCTTTTCTGAGTCATAACTCAAAACCTATCATCCTAACACTTCCAACCAAGATTATTTTATTCTCAGTGAAATGTTTTCATTTTTAACGCCCTTCACTACCAAAGCACTCTTCCTAATGCCCGGCCTTCGTTCTCTTGACTCTTAGCGGAGATGATTAACACTTTGGAAATCAGAAGTCATTCTTCAGTCTACCCGAGAGCAAATGGTTCCTTTTATTTTCACCCAGTTCCAAGTCCTGGCATTCAACATCCTCTGCACTGTCTCCATGTTATTTATGCACCATTATAGACGAGGTACACACTGCTTTTAAAAGGCTTCAGAAATTAGTGTAACCTCTTACATGCATTATGCTTCACAGTTTCAAGTTGTTTCCATATCTCATTCTGCTTCTGAAGATTGTTACTATTGTGGGTTGAATTGTGTTCCCCTTAAAGAAGAGATATTATTGGAATCTTCACCCCAGGACCTCAGAATGTGACCTTATTTGCTAATAAGATCTTTACAGAAGTTGTCAAGTTAACATGACTACATTCGAGGAGGTACTAACCCAATGTGACTGTTGTCCTTATTCAAAAAAAAAAAGGAAATTTGGACACAGAGACACGCATAGGGAGAATGTGAAGATGGAGGTGGAAATGAACCTGAGGCCTCTTCAAGCCAAAGAACACCCAAGACTGCCCGCAAATCACCAGAAGCAGGAGGACAGGCATGGCATGGATGGTTTCTCATAGTCTGGAAGAAACCAGACCTGTTGACACCTTGGTCTGGGACTTCAAAACCGAGCCAATAAATTCCTGTTATTTCAGTCATCCAGTTCCTGTTAGGACAACCCTAGCAAACGAATACAATGGTTGTAAGCAACAGGGAAACTCCATGTTAGGACTATGCACACAGAGGGACAATGGACAAAGGTGATGTTCTGAGGATTTAAGACAAGTCTGAAAGTTGGAGATGAAAGCCAGTGGCAAAGCAAAGGCTAGAGATGTAGAATGGCTGGGGCATTTGTGGGAGTGTGGTCTCCATAGTTCAGAGAAGCTCAAGGAAGATAAGGCTTAAATGTAGAAAAGACAGGTACTTTCTTAGAGCCTGAAGTAAAGATGAAAAAGTATAATAATTATGTTGGTGACAGTATTTACCATTTATTAAAGAGCTACTCTATGTCTGGCACTGTTAGCAGTTAATTAATGCAAGGAAAGTGCTTACAGAGTACGATGGTTAATTTTGTATGTCATCTTAGAGGGTGTTGGTTTTGGACGAGATTTACATTTAAATCAGTGAAATCTGGGTAAAGCAGATTGCCCTCCACAATGAGTGAGCCTCATCCAATCAGTTGAAGGCTTGAGCAGAACAAAAAGGCTGGCCTCCTAAGCAATCAAGAATTCTCCAGCAGAATTCTCCTTCAAAATCAACCTGGAGCCCCAGCTCTCCTGGGTCTCCAGCCTACCAGCCCACCCTGCAGAATTCGGACTTCAGTAAGCCAATTCCATATATATATATATATATATACATATACATACACACACGCACATACCTACATACCAGGGTTGCCAAAAAATGTATACAAGTGGACACTTTGGTCAACATTGCACAAGCAATAGTTTGCTGTAATCAGAAGTGTCTGGACCACTTTGAGCACCTCTTGTAATTGCACAAGTCAAATGTGACTTGTATTCATATTTTGTTATAGGTATATATCAAGTATTACAATGTTAATAGTTTTTTCCTTTCTTAAAATGTGTATACATTTTTTGGTGCTCTCTCGCGCGCGCTCTCTCTCTCTCTCTCTATACACACACACACACACACACACACACACACACACACACTGTGTTTCTCTGAAAATAAGACCGGCCCTTATATTAATTTTTGCTCCAAAAGATGAATTTTGGCTTATGTTCATGCGCTGTCATCCTTGAAAAATCATGCTAGGGCTTATTTGCTAGTTAGGTCTTATTTTTGGGGAAACACAGTATGTATATACATATTAACAGATACAGATAAGATACGGATACAGAATAGATATAGGTATAGATGATATATAGTAATATAGATACATAAATATGGATACAGATAGATATAGATATAGATGATATAGATATAGATATATCCTGTTGGTTTTGTTGCCCTGGGGAACCCTAAAACACATCTTAAACACTCAATGAATGTTAGATATCATAATGATGCTGAGCCATGTTAAGATAAGGATAACTCATGCTGATAAGCACAATATCAGAGAAGGAGGTTAAGTAAATTGCTAAGATTATTTTCTGAGTATTGAATGGGTTAAGTGAGGAACTCAAGGAAAGCTCAAGAACAATCAATATGGGGGGAAAAACTAGTTCAGTGGTTTTCAAATGGGACTCCAACAGTTAGTATTCCCCAGAGATACTTCAAGGATCTAATTTGAAATGTCTACATTTAAAGAATGTTGTACTATTTTAAAAATAGGAATTTAAAACATCGTACATTTGCAAATGTTTTATAAGAAAATTTTAGCACAATGGATTCATCCAAACGTTACCTTGGACTGCCAGGTTAATTCATTGAGCTTACCCTGGTATCACTTTGTACATATTTGAATACATTGCAATCAGTCACTGATTATTTCCGCACTACATAAGTGAGCATGTTACTACAGACACACGTGAGCCAAGCTCAGTTAACAGCCCACCATATCTCTGGCATACCTGCTCGCACAAGGGTTCATCCAAGCACAACAGAACTGTGCAATCCCCAGAAAACAAGCCACGTGTAATATTATCATGGTTTTACAATACTGTACCATGCTTGCTCAACAATCAGCTGACCTTGATTAGAAGACTCACCATCAGCTTAATAATAGCCTTTCCAAAAAGAAATGCTACATTAAATATATACAGATTTAAGGAAATTTTCAATATTTATACAATTTCTTCTTTGGTATCAAAGTTAAAGTTTTCTTCTAAGCCTTTTTCACATTCAGGTAAAAAATATTCTTTTGAATCGCTCTTGGCTATTCACAAGTATGAGTAGGGTTACAGTGACAAGCTGTATTCTTAATACCTTCACCCGTAGGACAGGCAGTATAATTTCTTTTTTTTAATTTTTTTATTTTTTTCAGTTACAGTTGACATTCAATATTATTTTATATTAATTTCAGGTGCACAGCACAGTGGTTAGAGATTTACATAACTTATGTAGTAATCACCCCAATCAGTCTAGTACCCACCTGGCACTATACATACTTATTACCATATTATTGACTGTATTCTCTATGCTGCACTGTACATCCCCTTGACTATCTTGTAACTACCAATTTGTATTTCTTAGTCCCCTCACCTTTTTTACGCAGCACCTAAACACCCCTCCTCTCTGGCAACCATCAGTTTGTTCTCTGTATCTATGAGTCTGTTTCTCCATTTATTTTGTTCTTTAGAGTCCATACATATGTGAGATCATATGGTATTTGTCTTCTCTGTTGACTTATTTCACTTAGCATAATATCCCCTAGGTCCATCCATGTTGTCACAAACGATAAGATTTCATTCTGTTTTACGCCAGAGTAATACTCCATTGTGTAAATGTACCACAATTTCTTTACCAAATCGTCTATCGATGGGCACGTAGGTTGTGTCCATATCTTGGCTATTGTAAATAATGCTACAGTGAACATAGAGATGTACATATCTTTTCGAATTAGTGTTTTGTATTTCCTCAGATAAACACCCCGGAGTGGCACTGTGGGGTCATAAGGTAGTTCTATTTTTAATTTTATGAAGAACCTCTTTAGTGCTTTCCACAGTGGCTCGGGCACTCAAGTTCCAAAGACAGTGAAGTGCCATCAGTCTTTGAGCAACTTCCACTTTAATTACAGTGCCTGGTATGCCAGACAAACTTCAGACTAAATAGGAACCGTTTCTTTCAAAACTAGATCACAGAGTAATCTTTCTCAAGAAATTTCAAGCAAGAAACTAAATTTAAGTTAAAAGTCAACCTTGAGGGGTGCAACCGATGTAAATAATTCACCTGAGTTTCCAGGAATATATGCTTTCTATGTATTGCTAAATCCCATGTTACAATGTATTCCTGGGTCTGATAGCTGACAAGTTTCTTTTAACATCAATTATAAGACACATCTCAATTTTAGAAACATAACATTGTGAAAAACGCAAGCATGTAGGACCAAGAAAATAGCTCACATGGTATATAATCATTTCAGCCCTTACTTTGGGGCAGGAGGCTAACTATATGTTTATAGAAGGGTTTTGTCTTCCATTGTCACTTTTATTTGTATATATAACAGTTTCGAGAAAGATTTCATTTGGAAGTTAGGATTCACTGATAAAAGCACAGTTTTTAAGAAAATTGTGAAAACCACTGCACTAGGAAAATCTAAGACTTATATACCCCAAGTGTCATCTGTGAAGTTTACCATCTACCAGGTGACTCTGCCTCTTCCTTCAACCTCAAGAAAGAGAATAAGAGTAAACCTAGATGATACAAATGATGAACAACTAAGGATCAGTGATCTCCAAGGGACACCAAGGAGGGTGGGTGGTGGTGAGAGGAGCAGTGAAGTGACTGAACCAGGAAAGTAGCTGAGGGGATGAAGTTGTGAGATAAGAAGAGTAGATGCAAAAACTCAACAGAAAGCCTGGCTCAGAAGGTGTGAGAAAACAATGAAGGATGAAGGCTAGTACATGATACAACAAATCAGGATAAGAAGTGCAGTCCGGGTCAAGTTCTGTGCAGCTGAGCTGCTTCCATGTGACAATATTAGGCTACTGGCATGCTTTTGGCTGATCACATCTTTTGCTCTTCAGCTAGACATTTAGAATTTTAAAGACCCCATTTAAAGACCTGAGACAACACTTCCCTGTACCCCACCCTGAGCCACGAAGTAGCTTGTCACAGGAACATATGCAAATTAATAATGGGAGGAGATATTTATGACACTTTCAAGAAGAACTGAGTCTAATATCTCATTTAAATAATATTTATAATGCTTGTATCAAAAATAATAAATTTCAGAGAGAAGAAAATTAATAAAGTCTATGTACAAAGTGAAGTGAATTTATATAATTGACCAATTTCATTCTAGGTTTTTGGATACTGTGAGGAACTGATTAAGAATGGAGTTATGGATTTAGACTAATCTAAGTTCACATCCTAACTTCACGGTAATTAGCTGCGTGACCTCGTATAAACTCTTTAATCTTTCTAAATCTCATATATCTTTTATGTAGGATCTATCCAGAATTCTTTGAAGAATTCACTGAGATAATATGTATAACCTCTGGTACATGGAAAGTGCTTAGTAAATGTCAGAAGGTAGTGGAAGACGAACCTACAGATTTCAAGAACTACTTAAGAGGAAATTTTGGATTCTGTAGTAAGTTGAACTATACCTGTGTTTCTATTGTTAATTTACTGAAAAAATGTGAACTTTCAAAATTTTTTTCCTTGGACCCTAAGGTTAAAAGAAGGCTGTTAGGAGAAAACAGATAAGGGAGCTGGGAGAGGATGAAATCACCTCCATATCCCACATTTATGAGTACGTGGTAGAATCCTGTTTTTTGTTCTCAAATCTGTCATTTTCTAAATTGTTATTGAGGATGAGACACACTAGTTGGGCCACTGAAACCCATTTTTTTTACGACTGACCTAATGATTATCAGATTTTAATAGGCAAAAAGAAATCACCTGAAATGGAAAGGAAAACAGAAAAAAAACAAGATTGTGGTTGCCCTCTCCCAGAGATTCTGATTTAGTAGGTATGCAGTGGGACCTAGGAAACTGCGTATTTAATGTGATATATAATTATTATTAAATTAAGATATATATAATAAAATAATTTAATTAGTAAATTAAGTTATTTTAATTCAGACACCTGTATTCTAATATTTTTGTAGAGCAGGTGGTTGGCAGACCACAAGTTGAGACACACATCTCTAAAGCTTAGAATATTGCTAATTATGAAGTAAGAGCTCCTAATTGCAAGAGTATCAGTATTTATCTAAAGAATAGTTAGATTTCTCTTTCAACAGAATCACTAAACTTTGATCAAATTTTCATTAACAGCAGATTTGTTGGCTCATTGTTTTTTAATAATAACTTCACATGTCTCCCAGAATCTGACTCTGCTCTGCAGTAAGAGTGGCTGGAGTGACAGAGTGTGACTCAGGAAACGTTTAAGAATTGTGTCTCTACCCTTGGCAGTAGCAAAACAATTGAGTCAGCAAAACACTGGATGATTTCGAAAAAGCTGTCAAGTTACCACGTTGACATCTCAATGGATCCAAAGACTGCATTCCAGGATTGAATCCAATATACATTTCTAAATGTAATGATCTTGCTTACATTTCATAGAACATTTTTTAAAAATTTTTAAATGTATTTTTTTAAATACATGAAATAATTTTTGCTATCAAGGAATTACATTGTTGACTTTGGAAAAGTTTATTTTATTATGTGAGATGACTTACTCACTTGATTTTGTAAACTGAGGGGAAGCAGAGTTTGCCACCCCAAAATATGCCTCTATGGTGTATTGATTAAGCTTGTTAATTTTAAAAAACAAAAGTCTCAGGAAAAACTTTTGACTTTCCCCTTTACTGCCTAAAAGAATTTAGATACGGGGTGGCTGGTTGGCTCAGTTGGTTAGAGCGCAGTGTTCATAACACCAAGGTCACTGGTTTGATTCCCACATGGGCTAGTGAGCTGTGCCCTCCACAACTAAATTGAAAACAACAACTTGACTTGGAGCTGATGGGTCCTGGAAAAACACACTGCTCCCCAATATTCCCCAATAAAAATAAAATAATAATAATAATAATAACAATACATATAAAAAGAATTTAGAGACAGCATCTGCTCCAGGAAGGGAGCTATCATCATAGATAACTATATTTTAGTATAAGCTGGTGTGTGATAGGGAGAAACCTAGCAAGGTCCATTTGATCTAAGACCCCTCTGTGTACCATTTTTAAAGATGGCCCAGCACACATTTGTTTACCAAACATTTGCTTTTGTATCTCCACGTGAATTGCCCCCCTGCCCTTTGAAGCCCCAAACCACAACAGCCCCCTTCTCCTTAGCTCAAGATGGCATATCAGCTTCAATTACCCAATATGTCCTAGGGTCTCACATTGTTACAGAACCCCCATATGTTCACATGTATTAATTTTGGTTATTTTCTCCTATTAATCTGGCTCATGTTAATTTGATCATTGGTGAGAACAGAAGAATGTCTAAGGGTGAGAGGAAAATTCTTTTTTCACCCCCATGAAGTCAATAAAAAATTTAGGTCCCCTTTATTAAATGAAGTAAGAGGGAAAAACACTCTAGATTTGCTCTCTAAAGACAAAAATTGTACCATTAAAAATATTAACATGAAAATTCCATTAAAGAAGAATAATTAGAATGTATAATAAGTTTTCATATGTGTTCTAAGTCTTCAAACTGCTATATCCCTAGAACATATCAGGGACTCAATATTTACACTAAATAAATGCATGCATGAGTAAATGAATAAAAATCACATTTCTGTTTCAATGTTATTACTTTTACATTAATGAACTCATTTTATAGTGGTTGTCTTTCTAGCTAATAAAATTTTACTGCATAAAAACTTAGCCTGATATTACTGGGATGGCTACCTCTGAGGTTTAATTTCATCAGATTTATAATCTCTCAATACAATGAATAAAATTTTTTGAATTTCACTGTAGTTATGAGTTGTAGTCTCTGAATTAATTGATTTATGTAAATACCTAATGTTGACTGTATTAAGGATTTGGTCCAAGTAAGTTCCACAATCACATTAATCTATGGGACATTTATTTGCTTTGTGCACTTCTGTTCATAGTGTATATATACAAGCTACACATTGACATTTACAGATAAACTAGATTAACCCTATTAGGTACCAGGTGAAAGGGGGTAGAAAACAGGCTAATGCGAATTTTTAGAAGCCAACCCTGACTTTGAGTTGAAAAGTAGAAGTTCTTTTGGTAATAAGTAGTTGGTCAGCCTACTTATTACTTGATTGAAAAAATGTATGCTGAGGTCCAGAATAAAAACAAATTAAAAATTCCTTTTTTAAAAACATTAAATTGTGGTACCTATATTTAGGAAGAAATTTTGGAAATAACATTTTAATAATCTGGCTTAAAGTTAAATTATCAGGTAACCTGAATATTTATATGAAGTTTGAATGGAAAAATATTTCAGGGGGGAAAGGCTGTCTATAGAAAAGTTGGTTATCATTGATCTCAAGAAAAATAAGCTGAAATTTTCCTAGAAATTCCCAAGAACTACACAAGAAAGCAAAAAAAAAAAAAAACAGATTTTCCTATTTTATGTTATACTTTAGAACACATGGTATATCAACTAATATATTTATTCAAAATTAGGCATTTTATTTTTAGGATAGCAAATGGAAAGATTTTTAAATTCCATATTTTAAAGTAAAATTTTACATTTCCATGAAAAATTAAATTTTAGAAGCATACTCACAAAATGAATTAGTAAAGTTTTATTCAATTCAACATGTATGTTTTAAGGCCCTACTGTGCACCAGGCACTCTGACAGGTGGTGGATACCAAAAAATGGATAAGCTAGAGCATTTGCCTTGAAAGATGCATGAAAAAATTCACATGCAAAAAACCAGTCAAGGAGAAATGGTCAATAGATTCCGATAAGTCAAAAAATATTGTGAGAAATTTAATAGCTGTTAAGCTACTACAGTATTTTCTTCATCTTCTGAAAAATCCATGTGCATGTCTGTGTTTCGCTTCCTTTAAAAATTACTCAGTCACTGAACACAATAAAGTTAATTATATATGAGCCTTGAAAAGTTTTTCTAGATATTTATTTTAAACTAAGAATTTTATAGCCGTGTATTTTGACGCTTATCACAATACAATTTTATTAAAGAGCATATTTTGTGATATGTGAAAATTATATGAAATTCATATTTTCGTGCCCATAAATAAGTTTTATTGGAACAAAACCATGCCCATTTGTTTGCATATCTTCTATGGCTCCTTTCCCACATGGAGAGACCAGGTGGCCTATAACATTGAAAATATTTACTATCTAACCCTTTACAGAAACAGTTTACTAACTCCTGATCTAAAGTCTTAGGGTTGAAAAAGGGGATTTTGGTTGAAAAATTAAAGCTTTGTTGTTGTTGCTTTGCTTTCCAGAGTTCATACAGATGTTTAAAATAAATAAAATGTGCAAACAGTGCTTCCTATATAGTTTCCCCAGTTTGCTCCCTCTAGAGCTGGGGTCATTAATCCCAGCCAGCAGGGACTTCATTTTCTTGTTGCTCATAACCAACACTGGGGTCTAAGGTCTGGGCCTAGAATCTCCTCCAAATACAGCTGTCAGCACCGCTAGGGTTCTGCCTATTAAGCTTAATTTCACATCCTGGTCTGACTGGTAACAGATGAAATTCTTGGACCCCTTTCTGAAGTTAAGAACTTCACGAAGCATTCGGGGGTGGGTGTGAAGTTGGGTAGAAGGGGCTGCACCTCTGTAGGCAGTGCTATAGAATGAAAGTTTTATGTCTTTAATCGACTTGGTGTTCACAGAAGACAATATACATAATCTTTTTTCAACACACAAAAAATTATTTCACAATAGTAGGTGTGCTCTTATTTACTCCGTCACTGCAGACAAAATCTGAAGCCCCATACCTACTTCCTGAACATCTATAACCCTAGAAATCAGCTGCACAAAAACCACAGTTTAAAGGAGCGAAGTCATAGTGGGGGGGTCACTTCAGAAATCCGTTGGTGGGTTTGGAGGAGAGGGTAGAAAGAGGGTTCTAAGTAGAATTTCTAAGGAGAAGTTAACCAGTGCTATTCCTAAACACAGCTGCTTGTTCCGGAAACAGTCTCAGGTGACTCTGTATCACAATTAAGCCAAACCAGTACACACTTTAAATTCTTCCCTAGATGCACCCTGGACTTGACTGAACAGTATGAGGGAAGTTCTTAAAATTGTGACTGTCACCTCACATTTTAATATCTCTTACCTAAGCCTAAGCTCTAGATTGCTTTCATATATTTTTTCAAATAACCATATTATGTGCCTTTGAGCCACACGTATGATTTCCTTTTTTATTTTAAAGAGGAGCAGAGGGTCTGCATAGACTTTTACCCCCACTGCAAGCCTTCTCCAAATGATATCGTCACTCGGAAAGCTTCACCACATCCACCCTGGTGCCAAGCAAGCAAAAGTAGACATTGTCCTTGATTCCTCTCTGTCCTTCACCTTCCATATCTAATTAATTGCAAAACCTATCGATTTTACCTCCTCAATGTCTTTCAAATCCATCTTTGTTTCTCTCCCCACTGCCATTCTTTCATTCATTTCACCATTTCTTTTGCAAAACTGCAACAACTTCGAACTGGTCCGGTCACTCCCTTGCTGGAAATCCATGGCTTTTCACTTCCAATATGATAAAGCCCAAACAAAGCTCATGAAACCCCTTATGACCTGGCCCTTGCTAGAGTTTCAGACCGATCTCCCCTAAATCTCGGTCACACATCTTACGTTCTAGTCACATAAAACATCTGTGAAATCTTTACTGGTGCCGAGCTCACGATTACTGCCAGTCCTCACACAGTGGGCTGGTCCTGACTTTAAATTTTTCCTCACCCATCCCCACCTTCTTTGTCTGGATAATCTCCTTTCGGTGTCTACTGCAGTCATTTCTCCAGCGAGCCTTACTTAACCAGCCTTAAACTGGATGAGATTCCCCGTGCAGTGTTCCTATAGGCCCGTGAGACTCTCGGTTTCAGAGAATGCATTCCATGAAGGCAGCACCAATTTTTTTCCTGCCCACTTCAACCTTCTTAATGCCTCGCATGGAATACAGAAGGTGGTAAATAAATGAATTTGGGCATCCTCCAAGCTGCCCTGAATCATGACCTACAAAGGAAGTACTGTTCTGACTCAGCTCCTCGAAGCAGCGTCTGGGAGAATTCCCTGATTACATCAGAGTGAAACCCAGTTTCAGGGCTGAGGATCCTAACAATAAGGGCTTAGCAGAAATCTTCAAACCGTGTCTTCACTCCATGAGCAAGGAATTGGTAAGCAGGCTTTCCTCCGACGGGGAAGGCCTACCTACAAAGGGACAGAAAAAAAAAAAACTGACGGAATAGTTGCTCTAAGTATTTAAAATCTGTCCACAGTCCCGCTTTCTGTGAGTCCTTTAAAGCAGAAAGACGCTGCATTACAAGACTGTGAATATCATCAATCTATATGATAACCTCTAAGGGTGAGCACCATGGAATTACCATCACCACAAAGAAGTGTACATTAAACCATTATCTGCGGTGGTCTTGACATGGTTGGAATACTAAACAAGTCACAGAAGGCCCTGATACCCGCGGCTTTACAGTTTGAACAGTCACCGATGTTCACAGACAGTAACTGACCAATGGAGCTACACAGCGAATCTAACACGACAAGCCTGGCAACCTGGATACAGCTGTGAAAATAAATCTTGCAGAGCTCTGTAAGAATATACACACTCTCTACATCAAGCAAGCTAATTGAATTTTGACAGGTTTCTTGCTAAAAGAAGCCTCAGCTCTTTGCTGACACAAAGCTCCATAGTAAAGCCACTTTGTAAGGCTAATTTCACTCTCAAACAACCACAAGGTAAATTCTTAGGTGCTGAGGAGAGGAAGCACGTGGCAGAGTGATGTTTTGCTCTGTGATAATAACTTCACCTTCAGGCAGGGTACCCAGACAACCAGATCTCTGTCCTAATCTCTTTTCCCATCATTGCATTACAGGAAATGGTGCCAGGGAAGTGCCCTCCACAGATGTGTCAGGAAACAGGGGAATCAAAATTGCTGCTGAGTCAGAGGTGTTTTTAAATTTTGACAAACAACATTCAGCAACATGCTAAGTGGCTAACACCCTTCCCTGGTGGTTTTGCAATCCTATACTTACCCTGTAGCTCTATCACACTGAAATTACAGGTTCCTGTGAAATGACACTAACAATAATAATACATTTTAGAATGGTGCCATTTAAGGGCCTTTTAAACAACTTCCAACATTTATGCTTTGAATATTATCACACCAAGTCCTACCTTCTCCCTACACAAAAATGGAAAACTGGAAAACCATGATTTCCCTAGCGTATCAATTGGCTCTGAGGGATATTTTGATTGCCACATCAAACATAAAATATTGACGAAGCAATTAAGAAAAATAGACTTCGCTTCTCTCTTTAGCAAGAAATTTAATTTTATAGCTATGCCATATGCTCTTTGTTATAAGTATATAGGAATACTCTTAGAGAGTCAACTAATAATTGAACCAGATTATAAAAGCTATTGGAATACACTTCAAAATCAAAGAGGCACTTTTTTAACTAGCGTAATTCACTAAAAGAAAATTATATACATACATATTTTATATTTCAAAACATATGTATACAATTACAATTTTAGTCTTATCATACAAAGGACGTACTTTTACAAGTAGAACTGTTAGAGTTAAATCAATCAAAATTGACATATCTGAAGTTGAAAAATCTGCACTGTATCGTAGCAAAACATGACCAGCAAAAGGCGGATGGATAGAAAGGAAGATTAAGGAACTGGGATAGGGAGGCAATACCAGTTCCCTAATTTCCTGAACATTTATCAGTGTTTAGGAAACACTGTCCAAGATAGAAGGGCCCTTGTCCCAAAGGTGGTCTCCTCCAATTCGTACAGAAGACAAAGCCAAGAGAGTGCACAGAAACCCTAAGCTGCCCTCATGGTATTTTCTCGTTGACTAAATAGACTCATGGTATTCGGGCAGCCTTGGCAGCTGTACATCTCACTAAGAACTGTGCATCTCATAGTGGCCTTTTGTTTTATGCATCTATTTCTTTTGATTAGGATAGTCTAAGCCTTGTCTGAGAGACAATTCTGTGTATTGGTTAGAACAGGACTAGACCTTTATTTGATTGGCCAACTGGTCTACCTTGGTGACATTTCTATGAATACCCTCAACAAACAGGGAAAAATGTTTATGACTGTCATAATTTTAGATTTCCTCATGCCTTGCAAACATGTAAATGAAATGCAAATATAAATCACTGCGATGAATTTAGCATAATTTATATAACCAAGTAAGTGTAGTCCTTTTCAAAATTGTCATCTTTATGGGTATTTCATTATATACTTATTACAATTATGTTCCTGTGGCTCAAAGCATTTAATGTTTCTCTTAATTAGGAAATGTCTTTAAAAGTTGCAGTACATTTTTTTGAATGGTAATACCTAAACTTAAGTAGCATTTGGCTGTTAACAAAGCAATTATGATAAAAAAATCTTTATACTTTCAGGGTGCATTTAATTTTGAGATACAGTCAAATGTCATTTACAAGCAAGTCCAAGTGACCAGTCATGGGTTATATGACTTTTAATCTAAAGCAAGCTATTATAAAATAATGGCTAGAAATTAATGAGAAGGAATGTATATACTGTTTTTGAAGGTAATCCATAACAAGAATACAAAAGTACTTTGATCAAAAGCAGAATATTTAGAATAAGAGTTTGGTTTTCATTGGTAGCTATTTTGGCCTACCACACCCATTCTGATGTATAAAGTCTAGCATATTTGTTTAAAAATCTCTCATTACTTTGTGTCTAATACTTTACAAAGGTATACTAAACTACCTTATTAACCTGAGATTTACAATATGCTCTTCTTAGCTGAATTTCCACCTTAGGGCCTAACATCATTTACTCTTTGATCTTACTTGAGACTTATCTGTGGAGTTTTTCGGGGGCCCTATATCCAGTCTTGTACGAAATCTGTGGCATTGTATACTTGGATTTTGTGGGGCTCTAACAATTCCTCAAATATAGATCTAGACTTTTGGTAGGGATACCATGACGAAAATTCAAGCTATGTCAACTGACACATGGTTTGATACACAACCTGACAACTAAACAGAATATGGGAAATTCAGGACATGAGAGAAGAGACTGAGAACAAGCTGAATAACTACCTTAAGTGTTATCAGAAAATGCAAATTTGGAAAATTGCTCCACAATGAAAACCAATCTCTGCAGGTAAATATTTGTAAATCAATCCCATTGGTATATGAATCATAAATTCTATGCAAATATATCACCTCTAGTTAAAAATATCTTCCCATTTTATAAAAGGTTTAAGATAATGTACTTGTTTTCTATGATATTCATAAACCGCCGGAATTTTTGTGTGAAATTCTCTTTTAGATTATGTTTATAAATGTATATATTAGCATTGTGACACTTGCGACATCCTTCAAATTTTGTGCTTGACATGAAACTTATGTAAAATTAATAAAATACTTAAATTTCCCCAAAATTTTATTAGCTTTTCCAACAACAAAACCTTAACAATGAAAGAGATATTTAATATAACCTATAACCCAGATCATAACAGCTATACTCTTTTATGACTCCGAAACTGAAGGGACCATATTCAGAAAGTCAAATTCTAAGTCACTTAACAACATGGTATAGGTATGTGACTTCTTTCTTGTATATGTGGAAAGGCCATGTTAGAGGAGATTTTACCTAAGTTACATTCTCATCCAGGCCCATTCATTGAATATACAGACTAATAGTCATAAAATTATATTCAACAAAGATGAATTGAGTACACGACATAAACAAGGCGCATGGTATTGTAAAGAATGTACAAAATATGATAATTGATGGTGATGGTGATGATGATGATGATGATATAATAGCAGCAGCTAACATTTATGGGCTAAACACTTCACAGGCATATTTTCTCAACAGATTAACCCCTATGACACAGGTCCTACTAGTCTCCAAGTTTTAAAGGTCAAGTCACACAAACAGAGACGTTAAGGGACTTGCCTCAGGTCACACAGCCACTAAGTAGCAGATCCGGGATTTGAATCAAAACAATGTGAATCCAAAGCATAACACCATTGACCACTAAAGCACCAAATAAATTTCATACCCTTTCAGAATTACAACCCAGAAGGAAGTTTATAATTACTGGTACTTTAGGTGACTGTCAGTTCCTATAAATAGTAGGAACTTAACTTTTTAAAATACACCTATTCTTACAGCAATTTATTACGAAATAGTTTGGAGAACAGGAATAAGTATGCTCTTAACAAACTTAGTAGCCATTATGGTACATTTTTTTAAATATCTAAATCAACCTGAGAGCATTTTTAAACTACACTAAAAGTTATAATGTGATCTGTTGGGGGAAAAACCTGATAAATCAACAATGATTTCATTTAAATAAACAATGAGCTAAGTTAAAGTTCCTCAGTACTGAGAAGTAGCCATGGATATTCATTTGTCTAAAGACTGCATTTTCAGATTGATTGTTTGAGGAACATTTAGGTTCCTCAAAGTACTCTACAAAAAAGTCTACAATGAATGCCAACAAGCATTCTGATTTTGTAAGTAGAAGGAAAATACATCAACAGATCATCCAAGTTTTATAGGTGGAGTAACAAAAGGTGCTGAAAACATCAACAAGAGGTAATTCCAAAGAGTAAAGTCCTTCTCTGCCATCCACAGGGAGGAGCTCTCCCTCAGTGAGCAATGGTCTCTCCTTAGTACCTGAGTTCCAGGCTCACTGCACATGCAGGGAACAACAAAACATAGAAAGACCTGAAAGCTCAGTGCCTTCACACACACACACACACACACACACACACACACACACACACACACGAGCGTATTTATAAGATATTTGGCTTTTCTGATACCTAAGTATGTTGATTCATTGGATAATTATGAGTCAAGTAACAGCCCATGAGAGAACTGTACCTATTCATTCATACAAGTATAACAGGGACAAAGCAGAGAGAGTATCCAAAGAACACTTCAAATATGAAATGCTGCATTTAATTACACTTTGCCTAAGATTCTGAACTTAGACTCTAGTTTTAAAACTCTCATTAGATGAAGTGTGCAAGCTTTTATGGCTCATCACATGCAAAACAGCGTAAGTACAATATATTCAATGTCAGTTGGAGGCAACTTCAGTATCTCGTCCCATGGCTGCACATGTCCTTGGTAATTCTGAGGCCCCTTTTAAAATTTACAGCTTGTGGAACTGGCTTTGTTTTTGTTTTGTTTTTTAAAGATAGGTATTGCAAGGAATTTGCTTTCATTCTTAAAAGAAAGAATCATGGAATTACAGCAAATACTTGTTAGACTTAGTACCGTAACAATAAAACTTAATTTAAGCACATAGTACCCACTTCACCTCTCTCCCCTAAAAAAGTTCAAAAGTTCAAAACTCAACAAATGTTTTCTGAGCACCTACTACACGCAGGCATGGCATTGGCAGTATGTATGCCAAGAAGATGTCTAAGTTTCCAAGGCATGAAGGGGAGAAAACAAAGGACTAACCTTAAGCATTTTTATTAACAAGTTTATAATTCATACATTTCTTAGAAAAATCTAAGAAAACAATTGCACAATAGCACATTTGGGTCTTGAGAGCATGACTTTCAGTTGTGGTTAAGACTTCAATGTTAAGTTAAAGCTTTCTATTCAAACAATTAATTGGCTTCAGTTTATTCTTTCATCCCTTCTTAATGTTTTCGATTTTATTCCACAAAATCCATGTTCACTTCCATAACAATGAATGCTAGCGCATCTTTTTAAGAACTATTCCTCTTTCCCCAAAACCCAGTTCACACACAGGCCCTCCTCTTTCTTGGGCACGTGTCCTTCCAAAGCTCAGATGGACACCCTCTCACCTGAAAAAAAGTTTGGAGATGACGCTGGCCTTTTCCAGAGGCGACCTCTGCATGGTCTCTGGGGACGCCGGGGTCCCTGCCGGGGCAGGCTACGCTGGAGCTCCTAATGCTAAACGCCCCACTCTCTCGGTGCCTGCCGCTTGCCCCTTTTTCTTTGACCTGCTGTGATGTCACTTGCTCGAATCCCCCCACAACCCCTGTCTCACACACCTCCCCTTTCCTCTAGCTCTTTTCCCCGCCTCCACTGCCCAGGTTAAAAGCCGGGCACTGCCTGGTCCGGCCCCACATTTGCACCAGCGGCTTTCTCCACCCCCCTGCACACCCCCGCCCGCACCCCGACCGCTCCTTCCTCCTCGCCTCCCACCCTGCCTCGCTGCCCCGCGCCTCCCTCTGGGATCCTACCTCCCCGCCTTTCTCCCTCGCCCGCGCTCCTTCCAGCTCCGCGTCTTTACCTTCAACCCAGAAGGCAGGTGGGGGAACAGTCGCGGCCGCTCTCCAGGTCCAGCCACCGACGCTCGGGACAGCAGGCGCCCCCGCAGGAGCAGAACCGCCCCCCTGCCCCGAGCCCCATCCTCCAGGACCCTCCTACGCGGGACGCGGGCTCGCCGCCGCCGACTTCCCCGCGCGTTCCTCCTCCGCCCTTTTCCGAGATCCTAGCCGGGTTCCTGTTACGTTTGCAAGGTGCATTTTGAAAAAGGAACGAAAATCTCTCTCTCCTGTATCAAAATGCAGCCTTAGGGAGCCGGCGAGTTCCGCGGCCGTGCCTGCTGTGTTCACCTTAGCGCTTCCTTTGAGTGTCAGGGAAGAGTGAGCGAAGCTTTGTTAGTTTCAGGCTTAGCTGAGCTGCTTGTGTGGCAAAGACCCCTCAGGTGACGTACGTATGGGGGGAGGGGGAGTCCTACTAGCAGGTAAGCGGAGTGGTCCCTTTGTCCATTACCCAACCAACCCAGGATTTGTCCATTGTCCTAAGTTTTTCAGTCGGGCTTGCGTTTTTAAGTAAAGCTATTGTGTGTGTTAGCGAATACGATGACATGTGGACAGTGTGTAAACTGACACGCCCTCCTATAGATTTCCTAGTCTCGGTCGGCAAAACATCTTGACTAATACGCTGAAAAGAATGCGCACAGTCTTGGAAGCGAAGGTAGCGTGTTAGCTCTGACCTGACTCAAACGCCATCTTCACCTAACTCTGCAAAGGCATCGCAGCGCTCCCAGGTGCGGGCGCCTCAGCGTCCCCCAGGTTTTGCGGCGGAGACTGTGTGCCTGGCTAATGGTTTTTAAAGAGCCAAGCCTTAAATTCCCGAATCTTCTTGTGTAAAAAGCAAGGACCCACTGAGTTTAAATTGAAAAATTCAAATGACAGTAAGAAGTTTGGTCTGATTACTTTATTGCTTCTACATCTAAGGCAAGAGTATTTGCTTGTGAGTTACCTTATTGTTAACCTGTAGTTACCCAAATACAGTATAAATAAAAGTGCGTTTCATAATAATAGACAAGAACATGTATTTAAATTGATGCGTTCAGCAGGTTTTTATAGCTCCACTTTGCATTTCAATGCCACTTTTTCTATCTTAAAGTGGGTTTCATAAACATTTAAATTTTATCCTAAATTTTAACAATAGAGAAAACAGGAGCAAAGAGATAAACGAAATTGCGTGAAATCAGATACCAGGAAAGAACTTAAATATTTCTAACTCACGATCCTTCCCTTAAATCCTGTCCCGGTGTTTTCCTCTCTCCAGCATGACATACAAATCAGAATCCTGTCTGCATTATTGACTTTTCCCAGGTATGTGATTGAACTTCCCCACCCCCACCCTGTTGTTTGCTTTGTAACTGCTAGTATGACCCATCAAATATAATTCACTTTGAAATGAATTAGTAATCAGTTCCTCTTTGCTATCAAAGAGCAAGTGACAATAAAGGGATTAAGAATTCCTTCCAAGAAAGATCATAGAAGCTGACCAGGTGATTCAGTTCAAAGAGACACTCAATATTTGTCAATCGATCTCCTTCCTCTGGAAAGAATAAATGAAATAGTAATTATTTCTTGAGTTCTTAGTACTTGCCTGGCATCATCCCATGTAAGCCTCACAACTATGTAAGTAGATGTTTTTCTCACCAGTTTTCAGATGAGGAAAAAGACAAGAAAAGTTAACTAAATGCCTGTAACAGTAGAGCCAAGATTCTAATTCCAAACCATCACTTACTTCTGTCTGTAATATTACTTGTAATCCAACCCTCCCTCGTGTATCTATATACTGTCAGACACCATCCCAGCATTTCCCTGCACATTATTTCATGAAATCATAACTGCTAGACCTGTTCTAGAATGAGACAAGAAAGTGGAAATCTACAAACCAAGTAGTTACTTGAGTTATTTTTAATAAATAACATTTAATTTTAATATTCCATTTTAGGTGTGTATATGTAAAAGACCTCAGATTTTTATCATAAAAGATTACACTCCAAATTTGTACTTAGCATAAGTAAGACTTCACAATTATTCAGAATGTTAACACTTCAGCAGACATGAACAAATAAACTAATTGAGACACAATACTCAAGATTTGCATGTAGTTACAATTCTCATGTGGAATGTAGACTTATGCACCAGGAAAGTGTTCAAATATGGCTGAAAGTCATGACTGAAATCCTAACTGTGGCTTTGAGATGTCAGGAACAGGAAAGAGATCAATGAGCCAGATGAGAGTAGAAGGTGGTAGTAAGAAACAGCGAAGCTCTTCTCTCCAAGCTGCTCAAATATCAGCTCATAAAATTTGATTATAATATTACGGTATCTTATATTTGCTGAGCATTTATCATATATGTCAGTAAGTGCCATGCCCAATATATAGCATGCTTTACCTTTCTTAATCCTTATAATACCTTCATGGGACAGTTACCTTCTTTATTATCCATATGTTACAGGTAAAGAAACTAAGATACAAAAAATTTAGTAATTTTCCCAAGCAAGTTGCACAGTAAATAATAACAGAAAGCTGATATTTGAACCTAAGCAGTCTATTGCCTGACCCAAGCATTTAACCACTACACATACTTCCCCTACAGAATTTTCTAATGTTTTAAGCAGAACTGACCTTAAATATAGAATATTAGGTGGCGATTTGCATGGCATTTTTTATTGTGGTAAAATACTCATCACATAAAATTTACCATCTTAAACTATTTTTAAATGTGCAATTCAGTGTAAAAGTCACCCTTATAGGGAAGAAAAGCTCATCAACAAAGAGAAGTGCAAAGTCTTGTCAGCTTCACGTGGATATAGGGTGGGTCTAAGCTGGGAAGATAAGAGCAGCCAAAGCTCTTTCACAGCATCGGCCAAGGATGCAAATATACATTATGTTTACAAAGATGTTTCAGACCCAGACAGATGTGTCCCAATACACGATTAGGCCAGATTATTGTTTACTTTTACTTCTTCCAACCTTATGTTTGTTCTGACAATTCTGTGTATAAACACACATGCATACATGCTTCTGTTTATATACATACATAACCCTTCTTCCTCACAACCTCCTTGGAGATAGGAATTATGTCTTCTGTTTTCCATTCAATTCTTCTCTTATTTAGTAATACAGTATATACACTCAAACAGTTTTCTCTTGGGGTTATTGACCTAGTAGTTGAAATGTCATCCTAAAGTAGAAATCTGAAGATGCTCAAGAGATTAATTGTTACCGTTAATCTTTCAGCAAGCAGGAGCTTGGTGCTAGGGCAGGTGTACAGAATAAGACAGGCTCTCCACCCTTCAAAACTCAGACTCTAACAGTGGTCATCAAATTCTCTGAAGATGGTAGTAGATAGACTACAGTGGACAGAGATTGGGCTTTGAGGCAATAAAGAGCTAGGTTTTTGATCCTGGCACCACTACTTACTTAGCTATGTGGTCTTAGGTAGGTTACTTACCCTTTCTGTGTCTCAGTTCCCTTTTCAGAAAATAACATTAATAGTACCCACCTCATGCATAGTACAGTGACTATAGACAACACTGTATTATAATCAATAAACTTGCTAGGAGTTTATTCCAACTCTGAAGACAGGATAATTATGAAAGGTGTAAGGAGATAGCAGTGCTAATTAGTCCAAGAATGGCAATCATACTGCAATATATAAATGTATCAAATTAACATGTTGTACACCTTAAATTTACACAGTGTTATATGTAAAATGTATTGCAATAATAATAGCATAACATTAATAATAATAATAAACACCCACCTCATAGGGTTGTTGAATGGATTAAGTCAGGTTCTTTCCACCTCAGCGTTATTGACATTTGGGGCTGGAAAGTTCTTTGATGTGGGGAAATGTTCTGTGTATCGTAGGATGTTTAGCAGCATGTCTAGCTTCTACCTACTGGATGCCAGTAGAACTAGTCCCAACCTGCTAGTTGTGACAACCAAAACTCTGTCTCCTGAGATTGACAAATACCTTCTAGGGGGCAAACTTGCCCCCACTTGAGAATCTGTGGATGAAATTAATTAATCGTGATGCACATAACAGACACAAAGGGCTTAGAACCTATAATAAGTACTCAATAAATTTTAGAAATTATCGTATCACTGGTAATAAGTCATAAATCAGTGTAGCATAGCAAAATGCAGAAAACTGAACCGCTTAAAGGCTGGCAGAATTCACAGAAACATTAAACTCTCTCATTCCCTCTGAAGTTATTTGCTTGTATTTGGACTAGATGCAAAGGGGGAAATTCTGGTACCCTTACAATTCTAAGATAACTTTGATTTAGGGACAGAACTAGACTTTTATATACATTTTTATATTTTGATTTTACTCCTTTTGCATTGAAATGACATTTGAAAACTCTGTTTTTCAGTTCCTCTCATTTTCAGCTCATCACCAGTGGCAAAGTCTTAACATCGGTGTCCAGATGGAATTTGGCACCCTGATGGGTCTTCTGTAACTTAAAAGTACTTCCTCTTAAAGGGAATAAAGATCCTCACTCTGTACAAAATGGATTCTTATTAATGCTACAAATGACCTCAAACAATTATGAACAATATTCAGAATACAACTTTATCATAAATATAAAAACTGATGAATCTGGGATTTTCTAAAACTGCTATTCATGAAATATTTCTTATTTATATTGGTTCTCTTTACATTTTCTTACGGAAACTTTTTTAGAAACAAGAGAATTCAAAACACCAGATTAAATTTTCATTGGTAGTATCACGCTGAAAGCCAGATGCTACCTATAGAATTAAATTGTGGTTTTATATATTTGAACCCTAAGAAGAAAAGTGGTGATTTTTTTTTCAGATGAATTCTATACTAATTTATATGCTACATAGAAGGGTTACATTTAGAAAGACAGTGGAAAAAAGTAAAGAGAAGAGAAGATTATTTACTAATTTATAAATACCTCCCCCAAAATAGATAATTTACAATAAAAACATGTAAATCAGAAGGTCATTTGAGATAAAGAATAAGAAGAGAGACTGGAGGGGAAATTGTTTTTGTACTTGGGAATTAGAAGTAATGCTGCATGCCTTGGTCATCAAGTCCAATAGATTGTATTATTCTCATACTCTGATATCTGATAGAAGTCAATATGTCATTTCAACTGGAAAGAAAAAACCATCCTCCCTTCACCCCATCTTGGAAGACTTTGCCATTCGAAGTCTCATAGAATGATCACTGAATGACATCGTGGACAGTATTGTCAGCTATAATGTTTTCAGAAACATTTCTGTTATGGTCATTTCTTATACCAATCCATGATTGAAGTCAGTACTCAGGGAAGGCCTGGGAAACTAGAATCTGAGAACTCCCAGGTTCAGAATCTTCCTTATCATTTGCTTTAACTTACCCTGTATAGACAGAATCTATGAGATCTTGTTGTTTTAGGACACTATTCTGGCCATGTATTGATCTTCAGGTTCACTGTGATTGGTGAAACTATGGTGATTAATCCATATGGTCAAAAGGACAACTGATTCCTGGTTCAGTGACGATGGCTTATTGGCCTCCATGACCTGCATCCCCGTATCTCACAGAATGACTGCTATGTCCTCGCTTCAAAGGCTGTTGAGAGGCAGCACTGATGAAATGATGGCAAAACACATTGAACTCTTATTTACATGTGCAAAAATTGTGTTTAAAGATATGTATGAAAATCCTTTCTGGAACAAAGCATACAATGTATTAGCTTGATGCAAAAGTGATTGCAGTTTTTGCAATTATTCTTAACCTTTTAAACCACAATTACTTTTGCACCAAACTAATAATTTAAAGAAAATCATATTGACAAACATGTAGCATGGTTTTCCTCTAAACAAATTTGACTGTTAAAAAGTTTTACCTAAAAATATGAAAATTGTAGTTTTTTATAATAGTAAATTAAATTAACATGATCTTGTCTTCTCAAGAAAAGACAAGAAAAAAATGCTGTACAGTGTATACTTGTTTGCTGCATAAATTACATTACATGCCTTGGGGAAAAAAAATCCTATAAAGTTGGTACATTCTATCATCATTATTGTTCCATTTTACAGATGAAGAAACTGAGGTACAGATGTTAAATGCCATGCCCAAATTCAAGAAATAGAGCCCAAATTCCATGGGGAATTTGAATGAACCCCATGGTTTGGCTCCAGAGTTGAGCACTTAATCATTGTGTTCTGTGTGTAACTGGACCATACAGAATCGTTTTGTTTATTTAACTAAGCGAAGCTGCCTTTTGCAATCTGTCTACTTGCATCTCTGTTTAAATGAAAATGCACGTATCACAAAGGAGGTAGTTTTTTTCTTCTGTTTTTCTTAATTTCTCTAGAATTCATTGAGTGGACTCTTCATTATAGGAATGTAAATCAGATAAGCATCCATGGGGAGGGAAGGAGACAACAAATCTTTTCTTTTTCTATGTCTTTTGAGGTTCAACATAGCTGGAATCTATTTGGTGAATTGAGATGACCCCAATTGAAATGCTCACATATGGACATCAAGTGTCCCCAAGGAGAACACGACACACCGTGAGAGGAAAGGTTTAATGCCAATGCTTACTGCTTGGTGGGAGACAGGCCACTGTGCAGCTAAAATGAAGCTTGCCTTTACCTATTCATTGTGGGATGCTGAGGAGGCCTTGGAAACTACCAATGAAACTTAAGAAGTCCAAGTATTACGTACTGCTGGCTGAGACTGAGGCTGGGCGATGAACTTCATCTTCCTCTGAGAACTGCAGTGACCAGGCAGAGATCTGTTCCAACAGGGTGATGATCATAGCAGTGGGCCAGGATGCATCAGACACTGCTGGACCTATCCAACATCCACTGGGAGGACCTATTTTCATCAGTGACACAATGTTCTGGTGACAGAGGCTCCTGCAGCAGAAAACGAGGTGGGACATTGACAAGTGGACAGGTCAGATCTTGCGTATTCTCCATCTCTCTAGTATCTCAAATACGGCTTTAGACAATGAAAACCCTGAGGTTCTTGGATAGTTGTGGCATGGAAGAAAAACTTAAGACAAGTATCTGGACTTCTTACAAACTCCAAGATTTAAAGTTATAAAAAGGGAAGTTCTAGCCACAGTAATCGGACAAGAAAGAGAAATAGAAGGTATCCAAACTGGAAAGAAGTAAAACTGTTATTTGTGGATGACGTGATACTACATATAGAGAACCCTAAAGATTCCACCAAAATGTATTAGAACTGATAAATGCATTCAGTAAAGTAGCAGGATACAAAGTTAATATTCAGAAATCAGCTTTATTTTTGTGCATCAATAACAAACTATAGAAAAAAATTAAGAAAACAATTCCATTTACAAATGCACCAAAAAATAAAATAAAATACTTAGGAATCAATTCAACCAGGAGGTAAGTGACCTATACTCAGAAAATTATAAGACATTGAAGAAAGAAATTGCAGAAAATACAAATAAATGGAAGCAGATACCATGCTCATGGATAGAAAGAATTAACTTTAAAATGTTCATAATAACCAAAGCAATATAGAGATTCAATGCAATCTCTATCCCCATTTTTCACAGAACTAGAACAAATTATCCTAAAATTTATATGCCACCACAAAAGACTCCAAATAGCCACAGCAATCCTTAGAAAGAATAACAAAGTTGGAGGTATCATGGTACCTGATATCAAATTACACTACAAGGCTATAGTATGCAAAACAGTATGGTACTGGCATAAAAATAGACACAAAAATCAATGGAACAGAATAGACAGTTGAGAAATAAACCCATGCTTATGTGGTCAATTAATCTATAACAAAGGAGGCAAGAATATACAATGGGGTGAAGACAGTCTATTCATTAAATAGTGTAGGGAAAACTGGACAGACACATGCAAAAACTGAAACAAATGACTTTCTTACAACATATACAGGAATAAACCCAAAATGTATTAAAGATTTAAATATAAGACCCAAAATCATAAAACTCTAGAAGAAAACATAGGTAGTACTGCCTGACATTGCTGTTAGTAATATTTTTTCTCAGATATCTCCTTGAGAAAGGAAAACAAAAGAAAAAATAGACAAATGGGACAACATCAAACTAAAAAGTTTTTGTACAGCAAAGGAAACCATCAACAAAATGAAAAGACAGCCTACTGAATGGGAGGAGATATTCACAATGATACATCTGACATGGGGTTAATATCTAAAATTTATAAAGAACTCATGCAACTCAACACCAAAAACATAAATAATCCAATTAAAAAATGTGCAGAGGTTTTGAATAGACATTTTTCCAAAGAGGACGTATACATAGTCAATAGATATATGAAAATATATTCAACGTCACTAATCACCAGAGAAATGCAAATTAAAATCACAATGAGATATCACCTCACAGCTGTCAAAATGGCTATCATCAATAAATCAACAAACAACAATGTCAATGAGGATATGGAGAAAAGGGAATCCTTGTGTACTGTTGGTGGGATTTCAAATTGGTGCAGCCACTATAGAAAACAGTATGGAGGTTCCTCAAAAAATTAAAAATGGAACTACCTTATGACCCAGCAATTCCACTCCTGGATATTTATCTGAAGAAGTCCAAAACACTAATTTAAAAAGATATATGCACTCCTACGTTCATTGCAGAATTATTTACAATAGCCAAGATACGGAAGCAACCCAAGTGCCCATCTATAAACGACTGGATAAAGATGGGGTGATACATATATACAATGGGATGTTACTTGGCTATTAAAAATAATGAAATCTTATTATTTGCAACAAAATGGATGGACTTTAGCACAGTACCTGTGCTAAGTAAAATAAGTCAGACAGAGAAAGACAAATACCATATGTCCTCACTTATTTGTGGAATCAAAGAACAAAATAAATGAACAAACAAAACAGAAACAGACTCATAGACACAGAAAACAAATTGATGGTTGTCATATAGGAGGGAGCTTGGAGGTCTGGATGAAAAAAAGTCAAGGGATTAAGAAGCACAAATTAGCAGTTACAAAATATTCGTGGGGATGTAAAGTACAGCATAAGGAATATAATCAATAATATGGTAATAAGTATGCAAGGTGCCAGGTGGGTCCTAGGCTTATCGGGGGATCATTTTGTAAACTATGTAAATGTCTAAACACTAAGTTGTACACCTGAAACTAATATGATATTGAATATCAACTGTAATTGAAAAAAATTGAAAAAAAATTTTATAAAAAGCTTAAAAAGGTGTGATCTTATTTGTATCCCAAGAAGTAGGTGAAAGGAGACATGCAGATTGCAAACATATATGTTTGTATTAGCATTGAAAGAAAACCTGGAAGGATATACGTCATAATCATCTTTTGCTGTAAATTTCTAAACTTTAAAAAAAAAATTTTTTTTTAAACGGAACAACAACAACAAAAAGAAATGCGTCTTGTGAAGTAAATGGACTTTCTGACTCTTTTCCACAAACGTTTTTGGGAAAGCTTATCGTGTTCCAGCTCTACGCCAGGAAAGGGAAAAACTGAACAAGAGCGAATTCTGCTATGACTCTCAAGGGCTTCCTAGATCTCAATTGTTATTAAAACTGACAAAGCAAAGCCAAAGGAAAATTACCAGCATCAATGTCTTTTATTTATTCTGGATTCTCGTTAGCCCTGAAAAATCTACAGTCACTCCCTCGTCTCCTTCAGCTCCCTTTCTTTTGCCCCCATTTCAGGCCTGCATTCCTGGTTTAGGAGTGAAAACAAAATCTTCTCACGAGATCACTGTATATAGTCACAAAGCTGTCCCTTTAGGAGTAGAAGAAAACTACTTACATCAGGTAACTTTAAACATTTGACCCATCACCAGCTCCGTGTACCACTAGTTCTTCAGAAGTTAATATTCTTATAAATCCTATGCGTTTTATGTATCTTACATACGTGGCAGTTACACTGTATTTCATTTTTGGCGTGTTAAGAGCATTAATTCTTAAAACGTCAAATAAAACAACTTTTAGAATTCTTTTTTAGGCAATTTTTTCCTTTCAGAAAAAAAAAAAATCCTCCAAAATGGAAGTGTCTCAGTCTTCTGTTTCTCCAGAGGACCCTGCAAACTCCCAGTCACCTCCGAGGCCAGGCTCAGGTATGTGAGGAGCCGCGGCACGTCCTCACACACCTGTCAAGGCAGAGCCTGCCCCCAAAGCAAAGCAGGAGCTCCATTCGTCATGCCCCTCAGGGCCCACTGGTACTTGTCCTGCTTCTTGTCACACGACCTACATGCCCTCAACAGAAACCTTGAGCTTTTCTGCACCTGCCTAGTGCTTGGCACTGGGGGAACCTGGCAACTGACAGCTCCCTGGAGGGGAGCCAGGCAGGTGAACACCCATGTCTTGCCGCAGGCTCATCCGCCAGGCGCAGAGCCAGCTCCCAGCTCCGAATACACTGCTAGGTTTTCCAAATCCCAGTTTGGTCCTTATTCTAAGTCTCTTCAGAAATTCTTTTTGTTAATAACTCTCAAATAATAAAATAAATGACGCCTGAAAATTAGTTGTCTGGTCCAAAACAGAGTAGAGAAACACAGTCTATTTGATTTCTTACATGATATTTTGCTTGCTTTCAAAAAGTGAAGATAAAAAAACTGATGCAAAATAAATTTAGATTTAAAGATCTGGGGGAAAAAAGGTAGACCTCTATTCAATCACCTGAATGTGATCTCACATAAACCCATATCAATTTGAGGCTTATAATGATCTGAATAATTCAAGAAAAATGGACTGTTTTCTAGAATCTGCTTTTATGTTCATTTATAATTAAATTTAAAATATACTTTAATTTAGCTGTGTAAGAAAACAGACTTTAGATCATCTCATTTTATAATTTATTTCCTATCAGACAACATGGCATAGGGTTTACAGTTCCTCCACTGGGAGCTGAAGTTGCCTCCTTGGTAACATGAAGGAGACAAGAATATCTATTACATAGGGTGGTTGAGAGAATTAAATGAGTTGATGCAAGCAAAAAAATTAACAAATTATCTGATATAGAATAAATGCTCAATAAATGGTGTGTGTGTGTGTGTGTGTGTGTGTGTGTGTGTTTTTCACATCCTCACATTAGTGATTCACTGAATGCTGAACTGGTTCTTCCATGATTTTCTTTACAAGAAAGAATGAAATGTGTATGGGATAATCTCTTATTATGTTTTAGGTGTACATCTTCTCAATCAGTTTTATTTTATTTTTTTATTTAATTCCTTCAAAAATAAGGGAAACTAGGGTGACCGGTTAGCTCAGTTGGTTAGAGCATGGTGCTAATAACATCAAGGTTGCTGGTTCGATCCCTCATGGGCCATTGTGAGCTGTGCCCTCCTTAAAAAAAAAAAAAAAAAAAAAGGGAAAATAAAACTCAATAATCAGAAAACAAAACCCAATTTTTGAAGAAAAGCCGAACATCTGAACAGATACTGCACCAAAGAAGATACACAGATGGCAAATAAGCATATGAAAAGATGCTCAGCATCACTTGTCATTAGGGAATTACAAATGAAAACAACAAGGAGTCACCACTGATCACCCTTTATATGGCTAAAATCCAAAACTGACAATACCAGTCACTCGTGAGGATTGCAAAATGGTATAGCCACCTTGAAATAGAATTTGGCAGTTTCTTACAAAGCTAAATATAGTCTTACTATATCAATCTGATGATAACTCTTCTAGGTATTCACCCAACTGATTTGAAAACGCATGTCCACTCAAAAATCTGCATGCAAGTGTTTATAGTAGTTTTATTCATAATTGCCAAAACCTATAAGTAAACAAGATATACTCCAATCAGTAAATGGATAAGCAAACTGTGGTACATCTAAGTGATGGACTGTAACTCAGCAATAAAAAAGAATGAGCTATCAAGCCACAAAAACACATGGATAAATCTTAAATGAATACTGTTAGTGAAAGAAGCCAGTGTGAAAAATCTACATACTGCATGATTTCAATTATATACAACTACATAGAGATGATAAACAGATCAATGGTTGCCAAGAGTTTGGGGTGAGGAGAAAGGTTAAATAAGTGAAGCACAAGGAGTATTTTTCGGAGAGTGAAACTATTTAGTATGACACTATGCATTTGTCAAAACCCATAGAACTTTACAGCACAAAGAGTGAACCTTACTATATGTAAATTAAAAAAAAGTCACGTAGAAGATCAATGCCTGGGGGAAACTCCAGAGCAAAATGCAGAAACTGACAAGAGAATCTAATGGTATTACAAACATGAAACAACCTCACTGAAAAGAGTGGGTAGGGGGTAGGGAGAAGGTTTTGGATGAAGTAACTTTGGAAATGAGTGGAATCTGCAAAACTGAAGATAAACTAAAGCTCCTCTAATTGATAAAATTGTATCTCATAGGGATAAAGGTTAACAATTCTGAAACCGCTATACATGTACAACTGGAAATGAAAAATTAAGTAGATAGTGGATGGTGGAAGGCAGGTTTCTCAAAGTTGGGTGGGAAGTTACAGATGAGCAAGAGGAAGAGGTTAGAACGATTCATGTGGTAATGGATTCTAATTAGAGACACTGTACGAGCTCATGTTTAGCTTAATAAAAACACAGATGGTTCCATATAGAGACATTTATGCATGTGTGTATACACAAGGTATTATACATACACATATTTCCTTGCTCTGTCAGCTGGAAGGGCCTACAAGTAATGACATCTCAATAGCAACCAACACACCCCAGCACCCAGACCTTGGTTTCTAATTCTCCAATAAAAGGAACCAGGACTCCTTTTAGGACTGGGGCAGGAAATATACAAAGTATACAAGATGAGCCTGGAACATCTGATAGTTCCAGAAAGTACTAAAAAAAAATAATAATAAAAACTCCCACAAATGATTGGGGTATTTCAAAGGGACACAGAGTCAGGTGAAAGACCCCCCCCCCATCATTGGCCAAAGCTGGAACAATTTAAGCAATAAAATAATTATAATCCAAGTCAATTATAACCCAGTATAAAATAAATATTCATGAGTTCATACTGACAGAAATAAATAATTGAATAAATTAATGGAGAGAAGAGACAGATTTCCTGTACAGAAAAATTCCAAATAATTTATGTAGATACTTCACTCTCAAGAACATGGAATTCAACTCTCCATTCCTTCAGCATAGGCTGTGCACAATGACTTCCTTGCAAAGAGTATAGTATTGAGGGGAGAAAAGAGGAAATTCACAGAGGAGGAACCTGGCAAACACTATCTCAGCCAGGTGATCAAGGTGAACATCAACAGTAGTAGGTCTTGCTGTTAGTAGGTACCTTTGATATTATGTGATGAAAATGGCACTTTATCTCTGTGATCCTTTTCCCCAAAACTCATAACCATAGTTTAATCACAAAAACAACATTAGACAAATCTCAGTTGACAGGCATTGTACAAAATATGTGAACAATACTCATCAAAACTATTGAGGTCCAAAAGAAATCAATGGGACTACATCAAACTAAAAAAGTTTTGCACAGCAAAGGAAACCATCAACAAAATGAACAGACAACCTACTGAATGGGAGAAGATATTCACCAATAATGCATTTGACAAGGGATTAATATCCAAAATTTATACATTCATACAACGCCAACACAAAAAGCAAACAATCCAATTAAAAAATGGGCAGAGGACCTGAATAGACATTTGTCCAAAGAGGACATACGCATGGCCAATAACATATGGAAAGGTGTTTAATGTTACTAATCATCAGAGAGATGCAAATTAAAACCACAATGACATATCACCTCACACCTATTAGAATGGCTATCATCAATAAATCAACAAACAACAAGTGCTGGCAAGGATGTGAACCCTCGTGCACTCCTGGTGGGATTGCAAATTGGTGCAGCCACTACGGAAAACAGTATGGAAGTTCCTTAAAAAATTAAAAATGGAAATATCTTATGACCCAGCAATTCCACTCCTGGGTATTTATTCAAAGAAATACAAAACACTATTTGGAAAATACATGCACCCCTATGTTCACTGGAGCATTATTTACAATAACCAAGATATGGAAACAACTAAAATGCCCATCCATAGAGGATTGGATAAAGACGTGGTACATAAATACAATGGAATATTACTCAGCCACGAAAAAGATTGAAATCTTATAATTTGCAACAACATGGATGGACCTGGAGGATATAATGCTAAGTGAAATAAGTCAGACAGAGAAAGACAAATACCATATGATCTCATATGTGGAATCTAAAGAACAAAATAAATGAACAGAGAAGGATACATGAATGCAGAGAGCAGACTAATGGTTGGTAGGTGAGAAGGGAGTTGAGGGCCTGAGTGAGAAGGGTGATGGGATTAAGAAGTGCAAATTGGTAGTTACAAATGAGTCATGGGGATGTAAAGTACAGGAATATAGTCAATAATATTGTAAGAACTATGTAGAATACCAGGTTGAGTACTAGACTTATCGGGGGAATAACTTCATAAATTATATAAATGTCTAACCACTAGGCTGCACACCTGAAACTAATATAAACTAATATTGAATGTCAACGGTAATTTTTAAAAAATGGTCACAGGGATATATAGTACAGCATAGGGAATATAGTCAATAATATTCTCATAGTTATATATACTGCCAGATGGGTAATAAAAAAGTGTTATTACTTTGTGACGTGTATAATTGTCTAATCACTAGGTTGTTTTGTACACCTGAATCTAATAATAAAAAATTAGATAATATAAACTGACAAATAAATTATATAAAAAATGAAAAAAAACCTGTCGAGTGTTTAAATCTTAGAAGCTATCACAGCCAAGAGGAGCCTAAGCAGATAGGACTAAATATAATGTGCTATCTTAGATGAGATCTAGGAACAGAAAAAGATCATTAGGTCAAAGACTTGGGAAATGTGATAAGCATGGACTTTAGTTAATAATAATAAATCAATATTGATTCATTAATTGTGACAAATATACCATACTGATGTAGGATGTCAATAGGAGAAACTGAGTATGGGGTACACAGGATCTTTCTGTAGTATCTTTAATTTTTTTCTGTAAATCTAAAACTATTTTAAAATACAATTCTTATTTTAAAAATAAAAATAATTTTACTGATCTTTGGCACATTTTCCATGCAACAACAAATTACTAACAATTTGAACTTTAATGATCTTTAATATTTAATATCTCATAACCAGTCAGACCTTTTTATCTCATGTTTAACATTTTCAAAATTAATACTCTTAGTATTTATTTTTCTCAGTTAATGATTTCTCTTGCATGGGTGAACATAAGATCTAGGGCTTAGGGCATGAACTGCCTAAGTCTGGAAAACTGGCTTCAAATTGGGTTACTCTATGTCCTTAAAAAGTCTTTCTACCCCCAGGGGGAAATAAGTCATGTACAAAGCAATAGTCAATGAATATTTCTTTAAAATAAATAAAAACAAAACAAAACTATTAAGTGTCTTAATCCCAAGAAAGCTCACAAGAAAATTAAAATCTTCATGTTCCCTTGCCAACTCAAGACCATCAAACTGGGATGCAGCTATTCAATGACTGGTAGCTAGTATTAAGATGGAATTTATCAACCATGCCAAAGGTGCAAAGTAATATTAACTACTCACTATGAGAATCATATGACTTAAAAATAAAAGTGAATTTGGCCACAGAGCGGTGACAAATTTCAAAGATAAAGGGGACAGATTTCAGAATGTGACAAGAGAATCTAATGGTATTACAAGCATGAAACAACCTCACTGAAAGAAGTGAGAAGGTTCTAGACGAACTAGCTTTGGAAATGTGTGAAATCTGTAAAACTAAAAACAGAAGCACTCCTCTAGTTGATAAAGTTGTATTCCATAGGGGTACAGGTTAACAATTCTGAAACCACTGTATATGTGTAACTGGAAACTGGATTATGTAAAACACATTTGGATTCTAAAAAATATCGTTTATTTTCCCTAGGAATATTATTTATTTATATAATTATATTCTCCCTGTGTGTTTCTCTTTCCATCTCTCTACTCACTTTTCTCTCTCATTTTTCTACACTTAGCATTACTGACTTTCAGCTTTAAATTTTACATAAGATTGTTATGAATTAACAAAGAGCTCTCACATTTGACTCAAAAAAAGTATTTTGGAAATAATTGAAGCTGTCCAGCCATGGCTTTTACATCTCTATTGGAAAATATATAGTTACACATGCTTTAAAAAATAAAACATTTTTCTTTGTGGAACAAGAAATATTTGAAGACACTGAGGTATAAAACATGTTTTGTTTTGTTTTTTTCACTTGATTGTTCCTGTTTTGTTTTTCAATCTGAGTCAAACCCACTGTGCATCCGGGATAAACTAAACACAGGAAACTAATTAGTACTATGTCCCTAATGTGCTAACCCTTTTACGTGTTTCCCCCCATTTAATTTTCTCAATATCCTTATGAGATAATTATTACTATATCATTTCCACTCTTGAGGAAAATGGACACAAAAGAATCTTGAACATACTTATCTATGTAGCCTTATATCTAGTAGTAACCGTGATTTTGAATCAGATCTAACTGATCCCCAAAACCACTCTATTTCACTACATTGGTGTGGGGTAAAATGTCATCCAGTGAACTAAAATCATTGAGAATAGAAAACTGTAGAATTACTTTTCTTTATATTTTTAACAAGAGACCTTAAACTTAGAAAAAATTTAAGTTTTTGCTGTTAACACTAGTAAAATAATTTGAACTGGCTTCTTAACATCACACAGATTTTTGGCATTTAGCAAAGGAGACTCTGTGTGGTTGTTCCCATCAGCCCCAAGAGGTCCATACTACAGAGCAAAGGGTAAGAAAAGAGAGAATTAAGGAGAAATACCCTCTTCTTACCCTTCCCACACTCAGAAGAAGGCTGGTTTGCTGGGGCACCTCCCATCCAAAAATTCAGGCCAGAGTTCAAACCAATGTCTAGGCCCTGTGGTTGGCAGAAAGGGTAAAGGTGACATTATGTGTTTGGAGAGTAATGGAAATTTTCTTGCACCGAACATGCAATTCCATGTGTTATCTGTAAATAAGGGCATATACTGGGTTTTGTTTTGTAACATTGCATAAATATTTAAACTTACAGTTTTTAAAAATAAGACAAATTTTAAATTCTTGTTCTTTGAAATGGTTGGGACTATGCTGCATGTTTCACAACTATATAATTAACAGAGTTTTGTACACAAATAAATGTGTATTTTCAGATGCCTGTTGGCCATATGTGAGCCTACTCCACTGGAAAGTGCTGGGCATTACAAGAGCTATCCTTTCAGGTGTATTTTGTATGTGCAAACTGCCCTCCTGACATTCATCCTTAGGTTTTATACAACTATCTTCAATTTTTTTCCATAAAACCCTACGTTGATAACATTTGCATATCAATACTTAGTTTCCCTAAATTTAAGTTACATTTGGATTCATTTAAATGTTTTCATGTGCTATATTTAAAAACAAGTTGTAGTTTCACAAAATGCTTTTAACTTTTGATAAATTTAAAATGTATAGGTAAAAAAATGAAACTATGAAAGACATACCAGTATGGGTAATTATTCATATTACAATTTACTTCCAGTGATTAAAAATCTTTAGTGCTATCATAGATTTTAAATGTTTTTAATGATAGTAAAGTTTAAATAAGTGTAAATAAATTAATATAGTTAAAATAAATAAATTAATAAATCTGACAAACACTATTATCTTTTAAGTTGTCATATATTTAATTATCTGTCTGAGGAATGATGTTTCTGGAGGAGTATAATTAATTAATTCTAACGTCACCATTCCTAGTTCCCAATCCATCTCCCTCCCTGCTACTTGAACCATTAATAGTATTTATGGGAATATGTCAAATCCCTCAGTTGTATAGGATTAAGAGAAAAGGTTTATACTTACTGTTTAAATAACTAAAATTTTTTTTATTACAGAATTATCACAAGTAACTGGTCTTTTTCAGTATAAAATAATTTTCTAGAAAAGATTTCATCAATATTAATTTAGCAAAGTAGGACTTGAAACACATCATTTACTAATTAGTCTAAGAGAATGAGATTTTATCAGAAAAGAATACCTAAATACATACATTTCAAAAAATAAACAATGGTAATTCTAATAATGAGTCCATGCTTCTAAGTGTGCCTTATTTCTATGTACTATGCTAGAAGGAGACTGACACAGATCTGCAGTTCGTATATTTAGGCACCTCAAAGTGGAGCTGTCTATAACTAGGCAATTTAAACCATATTGTCTAATAGCAGAGGATGATTTAATATTGATATCAACTTTAACCTATATGGCAATGAATTCTAAATATTTTTGGAATCTTCATTATTTTTTGTCTCTAGCCTAGTTTGAAGAAATAAATCTTGCTAATTCTGACCAAGTGTTCATCCTCACTACTAAATCAGGAGAGTTACAGACAATACAATTCTCCTCTTTATGTGTCTCACAGTACACATGAAGTTAACCAGTCAGTCAGTCAGTAAGAATGAGTATTTTTTCTCCTCCCCAGTGTCTAGTCCTTTGATCTGACAAGTGTGTAAGGCATTAAATTAGAAGTTAATTATTAACGTTCAGTCTTATTTCTACATAATAATTCTGACCACATAAAAAATGAATTCATGCATTATATTTATATACAGCACATTGGTCATATGATTAAATTTAACTCACATCAGTGAATATTTATCAGGTGTCCACCATGTGTGAGGGCACTTCACACAGAAAGTTGCAGGGTGCTTTGGTCAAGGCCTCAGGTAATGCACAGTCCCAGGGATATGCTGACAAGACTAAAAGAAAACAGTCACTAAACAATGTTAAACTTTTGTCCAGTTATGAGACCATATCAGCTGAAGTGTATTGTGAGTTAGATGTTTTAAAAATCCTGTGATTATCCTTGTATGTGGTATAAGAAGGTGTAAACTCAAATTGGATTAAAGACTTAAATATAAGACCCCAAACCATAAAACTCCTAGAAGAAACATAGGCAGTACTCCCTGACATTGCTTTTAGTAATATTTTTATTGATATATCTCTTTGGGCAAGGAAAACAAAAGACAAAAAAGAAAAGGGACAACATCAAACTAAAAAGTTTTTGCACAGCAAAGGACCCATCAACAAAATGAAAAGACAGCCTGCTGAATGGGAGGAGATATTCACCAATGATACATGTGATAAAGGGTTAATATCCAGAATTTATAAAGAACTCATACAATTCAACACCAAAACCACAAATAATCCAGTTAAAAAATGGGCAGAGGACCTGAATAGACATTTTTCCAAAGAGGTCATACACATGGTCAATAGACATATAAAAAAATGCTCAACGTCACTAATCATCAGAGAAATACAAATTAAAGCCACAATGAGATATCACCTCATACCTGTCAGAATGGCCATCATCTATAAATCAACAAACAACAAGTGTTGGTAAGGATGCAGAGAAAATGGAATCCTCATGCTCTGTTGGTAGGATTGCAAATTGGTACAGCCACTGTGGAAAACAGAATGGAGGTTCCTCAAAAAAATTAAAAATAGAACTACTTTGTGACCCAGCAATTCCACTTCTGAGTATTTATCCAAAGAAATCCAAAACACTAATTTGAAAATCTATGTACATCCTTATATTCATTGCAGCATTATTTACAATAGCCAAGACATGGAAGCAAACTAAGTGCCAATCAATAGATGATTGGATAAAGAATTGCTACATACAGGGTGCCAAAAAAATGTATATACATTTTAAGAAAGGAAAAAACTGTATTAAAATTACGCTGATGGGAACCACTTTGAGCACCTCTTGTAATTGCAAAGGTCAAACGTGACTTATATTCATCTTTTGTTATCGGTATATATTGAGTATTACAATTTTAATACTTTCTTAAAATGTGTATACATTTTTTGGGCACCTTTTGTGTGTGTGTATATACACACACACACACACATATATATATATGTGTGTGTGTGTATGTATATATATATATATATATATATATATATATATATATATATATATATAAAATGAAATATTACTTGGCCATAAAAAAGAATGAAATTTTATTATTTGCAACTACATGGATGGACCTAGAGGGTATTAGGCTAAGTGAAATAAGTCAGACAGAGAAAGTCAAATACCATGTGATTTCACTTATATGTGGAATCTAAAAAACAAAATAAATGAAGAAACAAAAGAGAAACAGACTCATAGATACAGAGAATAAACTGATAGTTGCCAGATGGGAAGGGGTTTGGGGGGATAGGTGAAAAGGTGAAAGGATTAAGAAGTACAAATTAGTAGTTACAAGACATTCAAGGGGATGCACAGTACAGCATAGAGAATATAGTCAATTATAAGGTGATAAGTATGTATAGTGCCAGGTGGATACTAGACTAATCAGGGTGATTACTGCATAAATTATATAAATGTCTAACCACTGTGCTGTACACCTGAAACTAATATAAAATAATATTGAATGTCAACTGTAATTGAAGATTTTTTTAATTTTAAAAAGAAATCCTATGATTATCTTACAAACAGCACAATTACTTTGGGGATTGTTATGGGCATGTATGTGTTTTAATCATTTCCATTTGTCTAACGTAACATTTAAAGTAGACAACAATTTTGTAAACTTGGCATTTCTTCAGTTTTTAATATACGAAGGACCTTGAACAATGCAATGGCCCTGGCCCCTCTGAATAGCTGCCAGGCTCTGCCAGCTGCAAGACGCCATGCTACTCTCTGGAGCAAGATTCCCTGCTCTCCATGAGCTTCTCGTCAGCAGGAAAAAAAGAAACAAATACAGAAATATCTATTATAAATAACAGAATAAGATGAGGGCCATTCTAGAAATGCAAAGAGCCATGAGATTCAATGGCACTGAAGATCATTTTGAGTTAAGAATGAGAGCATCTTCAAGAGGAGGTGTCATTGAAGATGGATCCTGAAAGACAAGGGCCATCGACAGTCAGAGGTGAGTGAGGAAGCCATGAGCAGAAAGGGCTGTGTTTAGGAACAGCACCATTTGACTGCTGTGTGAAAAGCGGAGGAGGAAGTGAATATGGAAAATCAGGTTGGGACCACATAGTTCAGAGCCACAAATGGCCGGGTAAGGAGTCCTTCTCCTATCAATGTTGGCAAAACAAAGTGAGTATGGAGTTTTGAACAAGGAAGTAACATCACTGCACTGCATTTTAAGAAGATAAAACTGTAAAGATATGCACTGTGGCCTAGTGAACAGGAAAAGACGGTATGGGAGATCAGTGAGGAGGTTGTCACGCAACCCGAAGCCTGAAGGCTCTTCACTCTTTGCCCAACCCGCAGAATTTCCTTTTTCCTCAGTCCTGTAGCCCCCTTCCTGGTAATCTTCCTTCATCTGTTTCCCAAGCTGTAACCTTACCTTCCTTTGGGGAGTGATCAGAAGTTCTCTTTTGTTCAGTCTTTTGAAATACTATTTATTAAGGCCAGGGAGTTCCCTCATCAAAAGTAAAAGTTTTCTTCCTCATCCAGCTTGGTCCCTTTAAGAGACCTAGATCTTATCCTATCACATACTCATTACACATAGTCAGGAAATTCAATATTCATTCACAATACCAGGAAGTATTTAGTCTAAGACAACTAAGTGACAAACATTAGTGCTCCCACTTGCTCAATAAATTTACTGTTAAGAGTCACTCAAGTCAAGGTTTTCCTTTCCATTAAATAAATGAAGACTAGAATTAGCATTTTCGAGAATGAGATTATTTTTCTAGTTTATGCTTTTATTGAAAAATCAGTTTTTTTCCACTGTACATGATTCCCCAGGCTAGTTCAATAAATGGATTAAACTCAAAATAAGTATATGACTTTGTAATAATAGTTAACACTTATAAAGCACTCACTATGTGCCAGTAGTGTTCTAAGCACTGTATATAACTTTGCTTGACAGTTAAAAAAAAAAAATTCTTCAGATGAGGCTTACAGTGAGAACAGGAAAGAAGAAATTCCTAACACTTGAAATAAGCAGTATGGAGAGTTATCATCCCAAAGATAGAACTATTCAGTTTCTCCCTAACCGTCTACTTTCAGAACAATGGCATTATTCAAGTGGAGAAGGCAAAAACGCAAGCTGCCCGTGGACTTTTGATTTAGCGAAGGTTATATGCAAGCTGCCCTGAACTGTAGAATTACATAGTGTATCATACATCTAATGCTTTGAAAAAGATGTTTTATTATTGATTAAACAAATTTAAAGTTGCAAGAGAAAACATCTAATATACTTAGCGAAACTGTCTTTAAACATTCCTGTGGAATACACTACTGCAAAAAAAAAAAAAAACAACAAAAAAAACTCCATTCAAGTGCACTTGAGTTTCTTTCAATTGTTTTAAAGATTTACTTGATTAATAAAACTGCAAACTGTGCTTAACAACTCTGCATATTGAAGTAATGACCAAACGTCTGCTTTAAGATACACATGGAAAATATACACATAAACATATTCATAATTGAATTGGAAAACCAATACAAAAGGAGTCTAACTAATCAGGATTACCCAAAATAAGACAGAACATTCTAGACATATCATTTCAAAATATAGGTAATATTTATATTTTTCAATATATCACTGATTTATAAACTTAATTAAAAATTCAAAGTACTAATTTCATTTGAAATTCATTAATTAAGCCAAATATATCCATAAAAATTAAAATTTATATTTAGATAAATTATTTTCAAAATAGAATAATTAAAGAAAAAGAAAATAACCTGCTCTGTAAACATTTCAGAGAAGTCTTGAGAGAGTTTGAATTAAGACCAGGAAGAGATGCCTTTTTCTTCTCTCTTCCTTACCTGCCCTCTGCTGGCAGAAAAAAGTGAAAAATAAAAAAAAAAAAAAAAAAAAAAAGTGAAAACTAAGGAAGCTTCGCGCCAACAGACTGAAAAAACACTATATAAGAAATGTATAGTATTATAACATTTTCCATAGACCAGATTCATTTGCATCATATCATTCTGCCACTTATATTTGAGTTAAGATTGGAGTAAAAAAATAATGTTTGGAACTTCGAAATATTTCACTTTAACACTGTTCAGGTAAATAACCATGTTAAAATAAGAATACAAACATCTGAAAATGTCAGAATGAGAGATATTTTTTGTCATTTCCTTCCTTACATCCTTACAGACAAATCAAACATGGACTGGATGAGCGTTCATTAGCAATATTCCTGATTGATTAAATGGCCATATCCAAAGGGGTCTGATTACTGGAACACTGTGGACCAGGATTGTCTGCAGGGCTTTCTCTCTAGTGCTCCTACTAACGTTCCCATCAGTGCTGAGAATGAAGAATAGTGAATCCCAACCCATAAAGATCTCAACAGAATGGACACTGAACAATTCTACCAGGTTAAAATAATACAGGAATTACTACATTAGTCCGAAAGTTGCACAAGCATGACGTTCATAGTGGTATCATTTGTGAAATGGCCTTGAATGTTTTAGTTATTAGCAAACTCAAAATAAGTATGCGGTGTGATGCAAGCACCAAAAAAAAAAAAAAAAAAAATTAACAGTGTCTTCATGGAGTGCTTACTGTGCACCAGATCAACACTGAGCTCTTCACATATGTTATAAAACCCCAGAATAAGGCGAAGTTGGTTTGCGATTAACTCATGTATTGCCCAGCTCTCGCTCTCAAAAAGGGATGATCTAGAATTATTTTGCTTGGGGAAGAGAACTGGGAAATGACTGTCTCTCCATATTTTCAAACTTTCTCTATACAGATTTAATTTGGTGTGCACAACGTAAGTTTCAATATCTAGGATTCCTATTGTGCTTATTATGTAAATTCCGACTTATTAGTCACACAATATGACACCCATGCATTTTAGGTAACTGGAATTTTTATACCCATTTATGGCAATGTAGTTTTTTTTAAGTCAAATTTTTTGAAATTTAATATTCATACAGAAAGTATACAACTAATATGCATACAGCTTGATGACGTTTCACAAAAGGAATACACCCAATGAATTACCACTAGATCAAGAAATAGAGCACACTAGCAAAACAGAAGCCTCTCTTTTGTCACCTCCCAATCTTACCTCCGCCCCAAAGGAACTATTTTGACTTCTACCACCATAGATTTGTTTGCCTGTTTTTTAATTTCATGTAAGTAGAACTCTATGGTATTTTCTCTTTAATGTCTGGCTTCTTTCACTCAAATTTTGTTTGTGGGATTTAGCCATATTACTGTACGTAAAAGTAGTCCACTAATTTTCGTTGCTTTATAGTATCCCATTGTATACATATTCTTGATACATTTATCCATTCTATTCTCAAGGAACATTTGGATTTTGCAGCTTTTTTAGAAATATCTAGGAATGAAAAACCTGGGTCATGGATTTTGCATATGTTCAGAAAACATTTGTTATGTGATTGTGAACTCAGAGATTTAATATAAGTGCTTGACTTATAAATATTTTAAATTAACATCAATACTTCTTACTGAGAGAGCCAGCCACCAAATTTTTCTTTTTAAATAAGTAACTGTCCCAATTCTTTGTCATTATTTTCTAAGTTAGGTCTTAAATAAAACAAAACTTTTTCTCCAACTCTAAAGTGTGTCTTAAGAAATAGTTTCTTGTGTGTGTGTGTGTGTGTTGAGGTATGCGTGGGATTGATGAGGCACAGCCAGGAGAAGGAAACTTTGTCAAAGGTATTTTTCTAATGTTAATAAGTTACATATACTTGTTCCTCTTTTTCAAACAGCTATTTATCATTTCATTGAACTCTTCGTGATGGGGTGGAATGAATTATACTATTCATCCCCAAATAGATTGTTTGCTTAAACATTCAACAATTACACCATTCATTACAAATTCTACCAGCTTCCCTGACCTTGAAGTAAAAGCAAGCAATCTGTAATCAAAAAGGACCTCCCCTGGAATGCTTTGTGTGGATTGATTACACAGAAGTGATTTGTAATGATTAAGATATACATTTTAGTCAGCCAATGGTAGTACAATCATGTGTGCTTGGGAAAATGAAGTCCTTCATGAGAACCACCTAGCCAAATTATTTTGTAGCTCACTCTTCTTTAGTATTTACAATTCCTCGTCAGACATTGATCCTTATTACTATATATGCATTTTAAAATCCTGGATGTACATGCAATCTGCTTCACAAAAACTATATACTTCCAGTGCTTAACAGGCACCTGAAAAGCTAGAGGCAAAAACCCCCTAATACTCTGAAATAGAGAAAATATATTCTCTTCCAGGATAATAGTTTTCTGTTATCCGAAACTATTCCAATTTCTAATTTAGTGATGGAATTTTCATTAACAGAAAAAAATAAGCAAAATATTTATCTTAATTCTACCCAGAGAAATGCATTTCCACTGGACGTCCCTGGGCTAGCAGTTCACATGGCTGATTACAAAAACTTATTATGTTTGGCTTTAAAATACTCTCAGTGTAAAGAACATAGTATAAGAGCAACTGAGCCTGATCACAAGACGCATTCATCACGGGGATTCTGTCTACTGTCCTATCCATTTACATGAACAATCGAAGAAACTTCTGGAGAGAATTTATACTAAGGAAAGAGAGAACCGGGAAAATTGTCTTGGTCCAATAAAAAAAGAAGGCAATGTATTGTGGTGGTTAGAAAATGGGATTAGGGGACTGGGTTAGGTTAGGTTTCCAAGAACAGCCTGAGATGATTTTGTGGAGGTTAACTTCCCAAAGTGGAAGACAAAGGATAGGTCAGGGAAGCAAGAACGTGGCTCCCATGGAGACAATTTCAGTTTGCTCCCACAAGAAGGCTTTGGAGCACCAACTGCACTACAGAATTAACCTCACCTTGAAGCAAAGGGTCAGTCTTCTGTAACTCCTATAATTCAGTCATTGGCCGAGATCTGCTGGGAGGGATGGGAGGAATCATAGTGTCCCAGGAGACAGCAATTCACCTTGTTATCAGCCCACAGTCATATCAGCTGGAAGGTGGAACGACCAGCAGGGGAAACGGATCCAGTTGCAGCATCAACATGGGCTCCAGGGTCCAGTGGGTCAGGTTTTGATCCCACAACGTGGCTCCTATTTATACAACACTTGGGATGCATCTAAACTCTCTGACCTTGTGTTCCTTATCTATAAAATTGGGAAGAATAACATTTATCTCTCAAGACTTTTTAGAATTTAAAAGATGCTTATACCAACAGCAGTTGGGCAGAGGCTGATCAACCAATAAATGATTTTTGAAATACTAAGTAGCTGGAAGGCAGCAGTGATTGGAAGAATAAAATAGTTTCTTTCAATAGGACATGGTGCTTGGCAAAGCTCTACAAGTAAGGAAATATTTGGGAGTCCCCTTCCAACAGAGCATTACACAATAAAAGTATTCTTGCCTGTTTTTACATGTCTGTAATCACCAAGTCTTCAGTGACTCAGTGGTGCACTCAGTGGAAAAGCCAGTGGCGGGGTGGGTGCTGTGATTCTCATGAAAGCAACAGCTTTGCCCACGAGATATGGAATAACCAGTAAAAGTCGCAACACTCAGCAGCGCTCAGAAGAGGGCAACTAGAATGGAAAGAAAAAATGGTTGAACCAATACCATAGCTGACCAAACTTGTCTGTGAGGACATATGAGAAACTTGGGGGCAGGGGGTTTGGGGACATGAGCAGCACAAGATTCAGGTTCTACAAGGTGGGAAGCGGGTGGCGAGAGTTAGCTAAAGAATAGCAATAGACCCCTAGAGACTCTGTCATCTAGGGGATCAGCCTCTGCCCAACTGCTGTTGGTATAAGCATCTTTTAAATTCTAAAAAGTCTTGAGAGATAAATGTTATTCTTCCCAATTTTATATGCATCCCAAGTGTTGTATGTAAAAATGCTCTGTCATTTTTTTCTTGATGTTGGGCATGTTTCTCCAGCATATAGGCACAGTTTCAGGGATGACATATGTGGCATAAGCTTCAGTCAGCTTGCCTGGAGCATTATTCTAGGGTCTTAAGATATGTCAGGGAATAAAACAAATGCCTGCTGTAGGAGCTTCTACTCAAGTAGGAGATAAACACAGTAAATAAGAAAATAGTATACTGTAGTATATTAGAAGGTGGTAACTGCTATGAAATAAAACAACACAGAGTGGGGTAAAGCATGTCAGAGGGTGAAGGAGCAGGTTGAAGTATTAAATAGGGTGTGCATGTAATGTCCAGCATGATTGCTATAGTTAACAATACTGTAGTGTATGTTTGAAAGTTCAAAGACAGTAGATCTTAAAAAATTATCATCATAAAAAAAAACTGCAATTATGTGTGGTATTAGATGGTACCTAAACTATTGTAGTGTGTTTCCCTGAAAATAAGACCAGGGCTTATATTAAGGTTTGCTCCAAAAGACGCATTAGGGCTTATGTTCAGGGGATGTCATCCTGAAAAATCATGCTAGGGCTTATTTTCCGGTTAGGTCTTCTTTTCAGGGAAACATGGTATTATTTCTTAATATACACATACAAGTATACGAAATTATTATGTTATGACCATAAAACTAATACAATGTTATATGTTAATTATGAGGTGTGATCACAAAATAGGGTGAATGTTTAAATTTAAAAAATTGATTACAGTAAAAGGGACATTGGATTGATCCCCCTCAAACTACTCCCCCTTGCTTCGAATACATATCTCCTCATTCTTGCCACTTTATGAAGCAGTTCTGGAAGTCCTCTTTCATGAGTGTCTTTAGTTGTGCTGTTGTGGCTGCCTTAATGTCCTGAATCAATTCAAAATGTTTACCTTTCGTTGTCATTTTGACTTTGGGGAAGAGCGAGAAGTAGCATGGTGCCAGATCCGGTGAATAAAGTGGATGAGGACACACCGTAATGTTTTCATTTGACAGAAATTGCCATACCAGAAATGATGTGTGATACGGAGTGTTGTCATGATGGGTGATGAAGTAAAGACACTCATGAAAGAGGACTTCCAGAACTGCTTGAGAAAGTGGCAAGAACGATGGGATAAGTGTGATCAAAGCAAGGGGGAGTATTTTGGGGAGAATTAATGGCAATGTGTCTTTTACCGTAAGAATTTTTTTAATGTAAACATTCACTGTAGTTTTTGATCACACCTGGTACATCAATAAAAACAGCATGGTTATGATAGACCTTAGGAAGAAGTTAAAATTTAAGCAAAAACATGAAAGAGGTGAAAAAATTAGTTTAGTGGATATCTTGAGGAGAGCATTTGAGACAGAAGGGACAGGTACAACAAAGGACTTATGTCAGAAAAGAATCTGTGATTGTAAAGAAAAGTCAGGAGAGAAACTAGCAAGAGGAGAGTGGTGTGAGATGAGTGCAGCAGGGTGACAAGAAGAAGTGATGTGTGCAGCAGGGGATTAAAAACAGAGGGGTACTTTGCAGGGTTGTTGACTCTCTGTTTTGTTGGGACACAACTGCCAGATTAGAAGAAGCTGCCACCATTCTGTTGTTCTGTCCTTGAGGGATATCTCTTGTCTCTACTTGCCTTTTGTTGCATTTTGCCCACTGGATTAAATTCACCACTCTCTTCCACCCACTGTTGCTAACTCCTAATTCAAGTTTGGGCCATTCTTGGGATTTTCCTACAGTTAGGACATTTTCCTCCTTAGCCTTTCACCGCATCACTCTTCCACCACCGCCATCACCTCCATGCTCCCCTGGTCCAAGCACTTTCCTCTGTTGCATTCTTTTTTTAAAAAAATTTAACTTCATTTTTATAGTATTAGTTTCAAGTGTACAAAACACTATAATGATTAGACATTTACACATCTCACAAAGTGATAACCCCCCAAAGTCTACTACCCATCTGACATCGTATGTAATTGTTACAACACAATTAACTATATTCCCTATGCTGTACTTTACATCCTGTGAATATCTATCTATCTACCTAGTTATAGATGACATTCAATATTATTCTACATCAGCTTTGGTGTATTGCGAAGTGGTCAGGCATCTACACATTCTATGAAGCAATCCCCCCTGATAACTCCAGTACCCATCTGGCACCCGACATGATCTTTACAAAACATTATTGAGTATATTCCCTATACTGTATTTCACATCTCCATGACTATTACTCTATTGCATTCTTTACTATATACCACTGGGTGGGTCCTGCAGTCTGACTCTTCAGGCCACTCCCATTAACACATTAATTGAGTTTAACATGACCTTTTATGTACCTTCAACCATCAAATAATAGTTCATTTTTGCTTTCTAAAAAAGGAGAATTTGATAAAATGACTACATTCCAACACATGAGATTTTAAACTGTAATAAATACATTTATAACATATGAGTAAATATTCCTTCTCTGCGTTCCTCAAACCCTATTTTGGTGTTAGACAATATTTGGATAGCTGTGAAACAAAAGAGATCTGGGTTCAAATCCAAGCTTAGACTTAGTGATTCTGGTCAAGGTACTTAAACTTTCCAAGACTCAGTTTGCTCAAGCAAAATTGGGCTGACACATAATTCTCAGGGTGATTTTCCAACTTAAATAAAATAGCATGAAATAGACACTACGTATTGTAGGTGCTCAATGGTAATTCCATTTCCACCTTAAATACGCTTTCTTTGTTGCGATGTTGCCTTCAATTTATCTGCTCATAACACTCACCATAAACTATGAAGCTCCAGAAAATCTGTTCTTTAGCTCATCATATATTAGTGACTCACATAGGTCTGGGGTGAACATACAATGTGATATACACATAATGTATTACAGATTTGTACGACATAAGAAAAGATATTGCCGTAAAGCAAGGTCACAACAAAGAGACAGCTGCTTCTCTCCCCCAAAATATAATAAATGCCATTCAAATAGCCCCCATGTGAAGATCTGTTTGTTCTCCAAACAACAAATTATGAGAGATACATTTCTGAAATTTTTCTTGGAGGGCAAAAAAATTCCATCTATACCACCTGTCTATTTCATTGTGACAATTCCAAATATAGCTTAACCAAATACATGCAGGTTATAGTTAGCTTAAATTACTGTTACATATAAATAAATGTAAACTTTTTAAAAATAAAAATATGTGCAAGAGATCATTTTCTATAAGTTCATAACAACTGTTTTGTGAGCATTGTATGGCAGCAATGATTGAATAAATTCATTTTCTAGAATTAAATGATATCTTCCATATCCTTGCAACACTGAAAAATAAAGCTATTTGAATGGGTAGTATGTAAACAAGAAAGCTACTTAAGGGGAATAATCATCTCAATTTTGTTTATTTACAAAACACTATAGAAATTTTAAAAATCAATATTGTCTATTATAATAAAAAATTATTAGGGAAGAAAATTATTTAATTTCATTATAAGAAATAAAAGAAAAGATTACTTCCAACAGAAAAAATACTTTGCATAGATGACATCAGTGAGCTTTTAATTTCTTTCAAGCAATAACAACAAAGTGTACAATTCATTTCCTGCATAGAATTTATAATTACTTGTGTAACACATTATAATAAATAAAGCCATAAATGAGTCAAAATTTTAAGTGACCAATGTGACTAGCTTTCACAAAATATGGTATTTCAGAGATCATAGTTAAGAAAAAAATTAAGATCTATTTATATGCTCAATTTTAAAGTTTTAAGCTTTTTCTATGTAGGAAACACTGGTTTAGATTTTTCTATAGGTGTCTAATGAAGTAAGAATGGCCTGGCTCTATGCAAATCTGAGTTTAGGTCTCAGATCTCTTTGACACAATCTTGATCTAGTATTCCCAATTATCAAACGCAAAATATCATACTTATCTCTGTCTATTTTCCACAGGATTTATGAAAAAAATTACAGGTATGAAAATATGTATGAAATTATTTAGAATTCTTTGAAAGAGTACCTTTACAAATTTGAGGCAATGATTATTTATTATTGGTTAGATAAGAAAATACAAGAGGAATAGCAAATATTTATTGAATTTCTAAGTAATACTTTGTCTATTATAAAAAACAATGTGTCACCATGAGAATGGTAGGAAGCTATGTGAATGATCACTCACACTAGAAGGTATGATGTTAAATCTAAGACTTCGTGTCGATACAGTAGTGGAGTGGCTGAGAAGAGGGAGGACTCTGGAGACAGACGACCACATCTGACTCCTGGTTCTATCATCTTTTAGTTGTTTGACCTTGATCAATTTTCATAACTTCTCTATGTCTTAGTTCCTCATTTGTAAAGTAATGATAAACAGCAATACTAACTTGGTAGGGTTTTTGTAAAGATAGCACGGATTTGTGGCGGTCACTGTTGGCTGTCTAACACAAGTTTACAGTTTTTTTTATTACAGTTTTCCTTTCTTACAATGTGTATTCATTTTTTTTTTTTGCACCCTCTGTATATACCTCCTGAAGGTGGTTCCCAGCTACCTCCAATGATACCTGCTCTAGACCTAGCCTCCTAGATCCTTCTCCTGTCATTTCAAACCTGGGCTACATATTAGAATATTTAAAGAAATAACCATGATACAAACATTTCATTAACCATTACTTCTTGGTATTATATTGGTTAATGCTTCTTCGCTGACACCCATTTTCATAATTTCCTGGTTGTTCCCTCTCTTTGTTTAAAGATTTTTGTTCTCTGATCCAACCACATTTCTTAAAGAAGAAAATAGATCCAGATAAGAATCTATTTTTGTTTTAGTAGATTAACCTCAACATTCTGGTCCATAGATTTTTCTACTGGATATAGATAAGTGCCTAGACCTATCCCTGACATCTTTCTTCCACAACTTTTTCCAACCCTGGTTACATATTGAAATCACCACAAGAGCGTTGAGAAATACCAACTCCTGGACCCTACTCCTAGAGGTTTGGATATAATTGGTTTAGGTTGGGGCTGGCTAGAATCATCTCCAGAGGATTCTAATATACAGGCAGGGTTGAGGACCCAGAATGTTGTAATGGACTCTTAACTGATGTTGCTCTCCTGCAGTCTTGTTTCTTTACAGCCAGAATGACCTTTTAAAATGGGAAATCAAATCCTTGTAACTTTCTATCACACTAAGAATAACACTTCAGAGAGGTCTTCTGTAAATCCCTATTTCAAATTCCCATTTGCCTCCCATTATTGTCTATCTACTTTCCCTGGTTAATTTCTCTTTATAGAACTTATAATTACTTGATATTTAATTATATATTTATTTGTTTGTTTCTCTTACTAGAGTGTAAACATTCTGAGGTCTAGAATCTTATCTGTCTTCTTTACAACTTCCTCCTCCATGCCTAAAAAAATATTGGTAGAATCAATTAATGCTATATATTTTTAAAAAAGTGTTTGTCTCTCCCATTGAATGTCTTGTACACATAAATTTTAATTATTGAAAAGAAATCTGTTTACTATTTTTATGCCTCCAAAATAATCTTTAAAAGAGGCAGTTAACCAGCTGGATCCCAGACAGAATTAAGAATTAAGGATCCCAACAGAATTTTTATCAAATTTTGAAAGTACTACCACACACATTATTATACAAAATAAGCAAGAATTATAAAAATGTGACAGCATTAAATTTAAAACAGGTTGCCCACAAAATACAGCATTATCACATGTAATGGTAAAATAAACTGTATTAGCTAATCATCACTAAATGTCTGAGTCGAAACTGAAAAGTTAAAACAAAAAATCCATCCAGGAACTAGGGGCTGTCTAAATTTGAGTAATATTTATTTCTCAGACCCAGCTGGTTTCTTGCCCTCTTTACTTTACCAAGCAGAACACTAGTCATTAACAAAGTGGGTAGGTGGTTTTCTGACATACTCCAGGAAGTTACCCTGGGGGAATTCCCAAATGCCTTCAGACAAACCCAAATTTTCGATTTCTTATCTGCTCAGGAATGAAGCTTGTGAATAACCTGTAAATGAATCAAAATTTCTTCTGAGTCTGGTTTAACTAGACAGAAGTCGCAATCTGCTTCGGAAAGGAGAGCTCCAGAGACAGTGTTCTAGTGTGAGTGGAACACACTTAGAAGCGTCCTTCTAAGACAGAGAATGCTTTTGTGGGCATCATACTTTTTGAGTTAAACTTGAGCCCCATCTGGACCCGGAGAGCCTGCAGTGAATTCTGACCATCCGGCTTAGCAGTTGTATTATTTTGGTGGTTTTTATAACCTTTCTGTATTTCAGTTTCCTCAAGAAAATGGAGATAATAATTTTAGCACTTGCCTCCAAAAGTTATAGTGAGGATTATGGGAATTAATGGATGTAAGATGCTTAGAAAAATGTCGGCGCACAGGGAAGAGCTACGTAAGTGTTAGATGGTAATGACTAAGCAGTGCTGTTTCCTGCCTTTGAATTTCTGCCCTGATCGGGACTGGTGACTTTACTTTTCTGTGTCTCCATTTCCCTTTCTGTAAAATTGAGGTAGTATTTACTTAATAGGGTTGTGTGAGTATTAAATGACTTAAGATAGGTGAAGGCCTTCGAACCATGACTGGCATATAGAAAGTACTATAAAATGAATGTACTATCATTATTATTGCTATTATTATCATCTTAGGGTACAATTCAGTGAAAGATTTTTGAGATATTGATCTCTTCCAGGTCTCCTGCTTCTTTAGTCACTATTTCTCAGGCCCCTTTGTTGCTTCCTTTCCTTTGCTGGCCCTCTGATCTCCTCATGCTATCCACTCGCCCTTAGCAATATCATTGCTTTAATACGTCCATTATTACCTCCTAGGAAGATGATTTCTAAAGCTGAACTGACAACCCAAGTCTCTCTGAGGAGCTTCAGGCCTTATCTGGACACGTACATTCCTCAAGCATTTCAGACCATTTCTGTGCAGAAAAAAACTTATCTCTGTTTCCTCAAAACACTATCCTGTCCGTGTTTTCTTGTTACATCAGCTTTGACTCTTTTCTCCCCCTCATCCTTCTTACACAGTCACCAAAATCCCTGATTTTAATTCACAAGAAGTTTTTAAAGCATCCTCTCCTGTCCATTTTTCCTGCCACTTCTCCAGTTTACAATCACATTAGCCTTTTAATACGTCCTGCCATCTCCTGAAATCATCAGTAGCACACATTATTCAGCATAAAAAAGAATGAAATGGAGATGCATGCTGCAATGTAGATCTTGAAAACATTATGCTAAGTGACCTATGTGGTGTACGGGGTTCAACAGTATCCGCACAAAATTCTTATCCACCCGGACCTGTGAGTGTGACCTTGTTTGGAAATAGGGTCTTTGCAGATGTGATCAAGTTAAGATGAGTTCATACCAAATTAGGGTGAGCCCTAAATACAGAGGCAGAGATGAAAGTGACGCCTCTATGAGCCAAGGGATGCCAAGGATTGCTGGCAACCACCAGAAGCTATGAAGAGGCAAGGAAGGATCCTGCCCTAGAGTCTTCAGACGAAGCGTGGTGCTGTTGACACTTTGATTTCAGACTTCTGGCCTCCAGAATAGTGAGAGAATAAGCTTCTGTGGTTATAAGTCACCCAGTTTGTGGCAGTTTGTTATGGTTGTCCTAGAAAACTAATATAGTTGGTATGGGTATACCACATTTTGTTTATCCATTCATCAGTTGGTGGACTTGTAGGTTGTTTACACTCTTTGGCTAATAGGAATAATGCTGCTGTGCACATTTGTCTACATCTGTGATCTATTTTGATTTAATTTTTGAAAAGACATTAAGTTTAGATAGGTTAATTTTATTTTGTTACCTATGATATTCAATTGATCCAGCATCATTTGTTGAAGATGATCCTTTCTCCATTGAATTGCTTTTGCACCTTTGTCAAAAATCGTTTTGCCTTACTTGTGTGGGTCTGTTCTAGGTTCTCTGTTCTGTTCCATTGATCTCTGTATCAATCCCTTCTCTAATACAACTCAGTCCTGATTACTATAGCTACACAATAGGTCTTAAAATCAAGTAGAGGAATTTCTCCTACTTGAGTTTTCTTTCTCAGAATTGTTTTAGCTATCTAGTTCCTTTGCCTTTCCACATAAATTTTAGAATAATCATATTCATTATCATAGTCTGTTTAGGCGGCTATAATAGAATATAATAGTCTGGGCAGTTTATACTCATAAATAACAGAAATTTATTTCTCACAGTTCTGGAGGTTGAGAAGTTCGAGATCAAGATGCTGGCAGATTCAATGTCTGGTGAAGGTCATTTCCTGGTTTATGGGGCATCTTCTTGTTGTGTCCTAAACATGGTGGAAGGGGCAAGGGAGCTCTCTGGGGTCTCTTTCATAGGGGCACTAATGCCATTTATGAGGGCAGAGCTCTCATGACCTAATCAGCTCCTAAATACCATCATTTTGAGAATGAGGTTTCAACACATGAATTTCTGTGGGGGTGGTGGGACACGAACATTCAGTTTATAGCACCTGTATTTACCAAAAACAAAAAAAATAAAATAAAATAAAATAAATCTTTGGTTATATTCCAAAGTTTTAAAAATCAATTCTGTATGGATCACTCCCATATTTCTATCTCCAAGACCAGTCTTTCTCCTGAGCTCCATACTTGAACATCCAACTAACTGGTTTCTTGACAGCTACACTTGAGTATTTGGTTTTGAATATGTTAATCTTGAGATGCTCATTTTTTTATCTTCAAGTTTATCCTCTAATCTTCCACCATCTTAGCAAATAGCACCACTACTTAGCCAGATGCTCCAACCAAAAACTTTCTCTTCAAAAGAGTTTGAGTGTTTTGACACACACACACACACACACACACACACACACACACGAATATATACGTTATCAGTTAAAAAACATTTCAATGTTCAATTGTTCTTAAAATGAAATCCAAACCCCTTTCTTAAGGCTTACAAGGTACTCTCGGCACATCCCACTCCTTCACTGAAACTCCAGTCTCAGGCCTCCTTTCTGGTCCAAGCAGGGCAAAGACTAAAGTGAAGTAAGTGAGGTATCTGTGTGCAAAATGCAAGAATTTACAGAACCCCGAGAGTGAGTGCCTCTTACATTTTGCTCCATAGGGGCCTCACCTACCCCACCCTACCCCAGGCCGGTGTCCAAGCTTTTCCCTGCCTTAGGACCTTGGCACTCACCATCTCCTCTGCCAGGAGATGCCTACTTTTCATGGCTGGATCTTTGTTGTCTTTCATGACTTCACTCAGGCCTGACTACCCTACCAAACATAATAATAACAGTAGCCAAGATTTATCTAACTCTTATATTGAGACTGGCCCTATTTTACTTAATCCTTGAAATAGCTCTACCGTATATGTTGGGTCCTATCATTATCTCCATTTTACAGATTACAGAACTGATGCAGAAGAGACTAAGTAAATTGCCCAAGGGCACACAACTACTGGTAGTAAATGATTTAGCTTAGAAACAATTTTAATGGTTTGATCCCAGAAACTGAGCACTGGTTTGTTTCCTTTGGGTCACCTACAATCTGAAACAGTCTTGTTTGTTTATTTGTTTATTGTCTTTCTTCATTAAAACGTGAACTCCATGAGGCAGCTTGGTTTGTCTTTGATGTTGTCTCAAACCTAGTTGTGTCTGGCTGTGCTCAAGATTCATAACATTTACTGAATGAATGCATTTAGAAAGACAGGTGTGTCTCCAAAATAACCAAACTACTTAAAAATACTTATCTGTGAAAGTCCCTGAAGTAATTAACTTCAAACTCTTACATTAAACATTCCTTAAGAGAAAAAAAATATTGCAAAACTTTCAAAGAATGAGATCTGGCTACATTCCTTTCAAATCATCTTGAGGTGTATACATGTCTGCTTTTCCTTGATGGATCAACTTTTCTGACACAGATAATCACTGTCACGAACACTTCACCTAGAAGTTAGATGCAGAAAAGTTGAGTTTGGGCCACTTTCACCTGGAGTTGTTTTTATTATTTACTTGCTCTCTGAAAATTTAAATCATTTCTTGCTCCCAATTCTTTTGAGCCACTCTCTTCCCCAATCCTCCCTTTTAAAAAGATTATTTATTTGCAATCCCACTTTTCTTGACTGAATTTTTGCTTTAGTTTATGGACACCATCTAGGTGAGAAAGTGTTTTCATGCTCTGAAGATCTACAATAAGATCTGAAATCACATGAAATTCAATGAAAGAATTTTCGTGGCTCCTTTGTGGGCTCCCATTTATTTGTCTGGCGGTTTCTTGAGGAATGTATTCTGACCAATAGCAGTCCCGCTCCTAGGGGACATGTTTGACATTGCATTTGGTAAGGGGTAGGGTTTCCAGGTGGGAATTCCCGCCCGTTCTCAGGAATTTTTTTTTTGCTTTCCCGTTCCCGAATCCCGAGAAAAGTTGGTCAGAAAATCGAGAAAATCAGCTCCTTGAACCCCGTAATATCCACAATAGGAAATAAACGTACTCCTCACAATGTATTCTTAGACACTTTTCCTATTTATCACTAGGGTTTCCAGGTGGGAATTCCCGCCCATTCTCAGAAATTTTTTTCGCTTTTCCATTCCCAAATCCCGAGAAAAGTTGGTTGGGAAATTGGGAAAATCAGCTCCTTGAGGCCAGGTAGTTGGTAGTATCTATCGGCCATCACTTTGTGGAAATGATTCATCGTGGAGAACAGAAAACAATTTACATCTCAGGATTTGGGAACGGGAAAATGAAATCAATTCCTGAGAACGGGTGGGAATTCCCACCTGGAAACCCTAGTAGGGAGCAGCCAAAAGGGATGGGGATGAAAGCATAGTCTTACTTGGCATAAAATCCCCCCTCTGCTCCTGCTACAATGGGGCAATCCTTAAAGAACAAGAACTTCATCAAGCAAATACCCTGAAAAGAATAAAAGGTTAGTCCCCAGAAGGCATGGGCAGCACCGGCCAGGAGTTTGGCTCAATCCTGCCAGCCCCGCCAGCGCTGCCAGACGCTCAGGTTTCCATCTTCCAAGGCCATAGGGCTCAGGAAGGCTAAGGGGCGCTACGCGAGGCCACACGCCTGCGCGGAAGGGCCCAAGCACCCCCCACCCCCACCTCTGCACATCCCCCTTCCCCGCGCAGTCCTTCCCGCGCAGTCCTTCCCGCGCAGTCCTTCCCGCGCAGTCCTTCCCGCGCACCCCTCCACGCTCCTCCAGTGCGCAGGCGCAAGCGGAGGGGCGGCCGAGCAGAGCAGTGTGGGTAGGCAGTGGGCAGAAGGCATGGCGGCGGGCGTGGCGGCCCGCACGCTGCGCGGCCTGGCAGTGGCCGGTGGAGGCGAGACCAGCGACAGCGAGGATGACGGCTGGGAGATTGGGTATCTCGATCGTGCAGCTCAGGTAGCAGAGGAGGCTTTGTTTTCACGGCGCGTGTATCGGCCTCCCCAGGCCCTCGAAGGCCCGGCCTTGTGAAACCTCTTCCGTCCTCGCCTGTGTCCCCCTAACTTGTTCTTCCAGTAGATATACAGGCTTTTGGACTGCAAACAAACTGCAGAGTTTTTCCTCTTGTTTCATAATGTGCTTCCCATCCACTGCGCCTTTAGGTTGTCGATGTAGCTCTTCACTTGGGTTTAGACCCATCATAGCCTGGTCCCTTTAACGATAATTTTAGACACGATTTACAAGCTTTATATGTTGTCCCTTATCAGAAAAAAAAAAGTACGTAAAACCAAACTTTGTTTCTTGCCACAGGGGAAATGAGAATACATATAACAAGATTTTTTTTTTTAACTTTCTGCTTTTTTAGAAATTGAAAGGACCGTTACCCACTGAGGAAAAGAATGAAACATTTAAGAAAGCATTGACCACAGGAGATATTTCACTGGTCAAGGAGCTCCTAAATTCTGGTGAGAGATAAGGGATAGTTTCAACGCAACACAATTGTCTAAGTTCACAACTGTGCCTTATTTTAAAAGGTGTGAGTTGCATTTCTAATGGAATCACAGTGAATGTTCATGTATCAAATGTCCTACATATGTTTCTTGTTTCCGAGTTCTCTGCCTCTTTTTCTTCTACCCTCAAGTTTGTAATGTCACTAACCTTCCGTTAGTTCTTTCACTTCCTTTGAGAGAGTTAACTCAGACTCATCCTGTCTTATTCATACTTCTTACTTTTCTCAGCCCTTCCTTTGACATATTCTTACGTGTTTTTCAAGAACTGATTCTAGTTATGTACATTTTAGTAATGTTCTTTCCCTGTGCTGGGTGTGTGTGTGTGTGTAAATTGAGGCCTGAGATAGGCATCAGACAGACTATCTGGATATCTGTTCCAGCTTTATGGCCTACTTAGTATAGTTTTTTGGGAAAGTCAAACTTCCAGAGTGTCAATTTCTTTATGTAAAACATCACAATTCTGGCCTGGACCCCATAACATTTTTATGTGGATCAAATTAAATATTATATATTTCTGAATTACATTGACATAGAAATCCGAGTTGTTGTTAATAATTAAATTATTGAAATTATCCAAAGGAGTGGCAGGTATTTACGCTCTACTTGTAAATACAAAACATTCACCCACAAAATACTTAAGGGAGATGGTATATTGAAAAATGTTTTTTGTCTATACTACAGGTGCTTCATGGTTTACCAGAAAGTAAATCAGTTTGGAAGCAGTACAGTTCGGGTCTGATTACTAGTCCTGACACTTGATGGCTCTGTAACCTTGACCGAGTTACCAAACCTTCCTAAGCTTCAATTTCCTGCTTTTTAAATGGGGCTGCACTATATATCAAAGGGTTTTTTTTGGAGAGAGGATTAAAATGAGAGAATTCATTAATAAAGTTCTCAGAACATATAGGCATTGTGTAAATATTAGCGGTTACAACAGAGAAAGAATCTGTGTGACTTTGTGGACAATGGAACAAGAGTTTGTAATTGAATGAAATTGGATAAAATTTGAATAATTGAAAGAGGCCTAATACCTACTATAAACCATGTAGGAGTGTGCATAGTGTTGGATGTGATGGAATAGGAAGAAATTTGTTTTAGAAAAGAGTTTGCCTCGGGAGTACTGGGACTAGGTGCAGCCAAGTGAGGGAGGCTCCTGAAGGATTTGGACTTGAAAAAAGCCCACTGGTAAAGTAGGAATTTAGTTAACCTTTTTAAATTGTTTATTTACAAAAAAATTTAAAGCTAATTTTAAAAATCCAATAACAAATATATAGTTATAAGTAGAAAGATACCTTTGTCCCCATTTTCACCTCCATTACCCCCGAAGTCTCAGCTTTTACCGGTAACTCCTGTTTTAGCGTTTCCTGGTTTCCTTCCAGTTGTCATTATTTAACACTTTAAAAAATATTTTTAACTTTTTGCCTTTCAAAATTAATTCTTGTCTTTGACACATATTTCTGTACCAGTTGAAAAGCTTAATAAAAAATGAAAGTTCCCTTTGAGTCAGCCACTTTTAACAGTTCAAAGATGTCTCAGTTTTTGTCGTTCTGCTATGTACTAATAGTTTCAGTTATCTTTAAGTTATTAAATATTTCAAACATTCAGAAAGGTATGGAGACTTCTCTCTCCCCCTGGAAACTACCACTTTCCTATAGTTGGTATTTATCTTACCTATCCATATCTTTAGACTTTTACTCTATGTGTATATATTTCAAAAGAACATAGTGTTATTTTGCATGTATTGTGTCAATCCTCTTAAGTGTACTGTTTTTATACTACACCTAAAGCATAATAGATGCTTTTTTGAGTATTAGAAGTGATGATTATTAAATATTAGAGGTAATGATTATTAAGAATTTTTATACTAACATGTCATATTTTCTTACCTTTTTCTTCACATTGTTTCTTTTTTTTTTTACCTGTGCTGTCACAGTTTGAGCAGCAATGTCAATAAGGAAACAATAATGAGAAAAACATCTTTTCTCTGATCTCATTTATATGCTTTCAGTTTAAAGAAGAAAATTTGTTAGAGAAGATAGGTTGAGCCAACAGTATATGGATGTACTAAGATGGTTTTATGTTGTTTTCTCTCAGTAATCATCATGCTTCTTATATCAATTAGTTAGACAATCAGGAATTTGACACACATAATCTTTCAGCACCTTAGTGTTCCTACAGAAAAAAAGTGACTCCCCCCCCCAAGTTTGCAGTCCTTCAGTGATATGGTCCTTCATCTTTGTGGATGGAACCCTTCCCCTTACAGCCACAAACTGTAAAACTGTAAATTAAAAGGTGTTAAAGGCAGGCCTATATTAAGTGGTTTTCACATATAGATTTTCCTTCTTTAAAATAGAAAAACCTTCTATTTTGTTTCTTAACATTAGCAAATATTTATTAGGTTGAAGAGAAAGATTGCCACTTAAATGTTGATTTCTCTATAGAAAAGGCTTTCCATAAATTTAATAGGTTGTTTTTGCTGCCTCATCGTATCCTTGTTTTCGTATCACATCTTCTGTGCTCTACCCCGGTCCTCGAACATTTTTTTTCTCCTTTTTATATGACCAAACCAGTTAATGCTGTTGGAGAAAATTAGATGACTCCAAGGATTTGTACCATTAATGATGTCAGGATTTTTTTTGGCGCTTTTCCTTTCTTAACAGTTATTATCTATCCCTTCCTGTGCCATTCTGGATTGTGGCTTTAAAACTTTATCCTGCTCCCAGGCCTGGTATCTCATCTGTGCGTCTCCTTATTGTAGCACACTGCTTGTCATTCATTTGTCCAAGGCAGAACCTGATGGTCATTTTGACTTGTTCTTTTCTGTCACTCCTCCTCCTCATAGTTCTTTTAAATTCTGATGGTCCTGCCTTTGAAATGTTCGTTTGTATTCCATCCTCTTTCTCTCCACTGCCCTTGCTCTGACTTTTGCATAGGCTTCTGGCCTCATAACTGGTCTCCCTGACTCCTGCCCCACTCTCAACAGTGGTATCTTTGTCGTCTTTACAATACAAATGTAATGCCATCGATTCCTGGATCACAAAGTACAGTCTACATTTCTTAACAGCTTTCCTAATCTAACGCTAACCTATCTTATTAGCCTCAGGTTTATCCAGTCACCTGTGGATAAATTTGTATTGGGAAGGAAGTTAAGGGAATCTTAGGAACATATGTGGTGTTTGCCGCCATAGAAATGTATAATATTCTAATTAAAAAGACGTTTTACCTCTGTGAAACTTTCCATATCCCCAAAGAGAAAATGATAGCATGTAAAGCCTGTAATAATATAGAAATTGTATCTAATATATGATAAAACATTTGTCTGGTCAGATCTCTTGGAACATAGTGCCCGCAGTGAAAGTGAAATTAGCTAATTAAAGCCTAGATGTAACTATTTTCTATTTTTCTGAAGCCATTATTACCAAAAAAATCCTTCCAATTATAAAGTACATGGTGATGTCACAATGCCCTGTACTTTAAGTAGCTGAAGGTGACAGTGATTATATTTTTTCTTTTGTTTTCTTTTTGGTGGTGGTGGCTTTTAAAAGCTTGTCTTTATTTTGACAGGCATTAGTGTAGACTCCAGCTTTCGATATGGATGGACTCCCCTCATGTATGCTGCTAGCGTTTCCAATGTCGAGTTGGTTCGGGTCCTTTTGGACAGAGGTGCTAATGCAAGCTTTGATAAAGGTAAGATGTTTTAAATATTTAGCACATGTGCACATTTACTTTGTAAGTTTCTCTGTTTAGAAGCCTAATTCTGTTTAGAGGTGGTGATAGACTTTCCATGCTATGTTTTCATATATTCACTTTAAAATAAACGTTTGTCCTTGAAAAAAATATATAAGGGTAAGATGTTTGAGATAACGTTACTGATTGTGATTTTCTTGATTACCAAGCAGCTATTATGCAAAGTGAAAAAATTTAAAGCAGTTTTAAAAAACCCTTCCTATAGTTATATTAGGAAAATAACATACAAAATCAAATTAGAAACCATAGAAATTTTGAAAAACTCTCTTTCCAAAGGGGTAGATTCCATTTATATTATCTTTATAACTGGTTGTGTTATTATATATCTTTAGCTTCTGTGTTAAAGGATTTTGGTCATTTTTGTAAAGGAAAAATGCATAGAAAGAAAATATCAAACAGCTGATAATTTTGTGGGAAATTACTTAAAAATCAGTCCTTGGAATTTAAAACTCAACTTTGAATTTTATTAAAATTATTTCAAAGGTAGTTTGCTAAATCCATATTTTATTTGTTATTAAATAATTTCTATTCAGTACTGTTTTGAGTGCTTTTGAAATATAGGAGTATATATGTATATCCAGTTTAGTTATATTGAATTACTGATTACTTATTTTCAACATGTTTCCAGTAGACAATTAAATTAATTTCATAATTCAGGTATAGGTTTTATTTTAGAATTAACTTTCACATTAAGTTTGTACCTACATTAGGTATTTATAAAACCATTTATAGTTTTTCTCATTTATATATTTCATATAATTCCCATCTTATCGATAGTTGTATGTTTAATCAGCTGCTGTGATGGGTTTTTCTTTTTATTTTGTCATTTTAAAATATCACCCAATGAAAGCTAAATTTAGGAATGAGACTTTTGAAATATTTAGCAATATAAAATATTCTGCAAAAACAAAAATTTAAGTTTTCTTTCTCTGCTCCTTGTAATCAGAGGAATACCTTATAGATATAAAACATTTTACATTACTCATAGAATGTTCACATAAATTCTTTTATGCATCTAACCAACAATATCCTCATCAGGTAAAGAGGGCAAATATTAGCTTCCTATCTACAAATTAGATCTACTGAGATATTAAAATATCACTGTAGTCACAGTTTATTAGTGGCAGAACTAGGACTAGAATCTATATAGTTGGTCAATATTGAAACACTAAATGTAAACCATGGCTACCATGACCTATTTTGAATTTACAAATTCTTACTTAAGATGTGTTGTTGTTGTTGTTGTTTAATCTACTCTGATCTTTGCTGATGCTGTATGAGTCAAGGGAAGACGAATTTTAGTAAACAGGGTGAGCTCAGAGAGGTCAAGTAAAAAAGGACTGAAAAAGAACCAACAGATGTGGCAGTTAGGTCATTTTTGGTAGCATGGCATAAGCCAGATTTCAGTGAGTTATCAAATGAATGAGAAGTAAAGAAGTTAAATCAAAATATCAATCATTGTTTCTCAACCATGAGTGCAGCAAGGCAAATTTTAATCAACCAAAAAGTGTTAAAACTCTGGAAAGTATCTCTATGCTCCTAACTATCTTCCTAATGTCTTGAAGGAATGAGGAAAGTATATTAAGAAATGAATTATAGATACAATTTGAAGATCAAGGCAGTTCATCCCTAATCTAATTTTTTGATGAAGGAAGACAAAGTTGTATACTCAGAGCAAGAGATTGGGAATAGGTTATGGAAATTTAAGAGTGCAGTAAATGTTTAGAATCTTTTGAATGGTAAAAGAAGTCAGTTAGACACAGCTATTGGTATGTGGGGGTTCCTCATTTTTCTATTCACTATAGATAAGCAAACGATTCTGATAACCGCATGTTCTGCTCGTGGCTCAGAAGAACAGATCTTGAAGTGTGTGGAGCTGTTACTTTCAAGAAATGCTGATCCAAATGTTCCTTGTAGGTAAGAGCCTTACTGTCTATTCAGAAATGATGGCTACTTTTATTTGATTATCAGACTTAAAACTTTGATAGCATGATATTTTTAAAAAATCATAAACAATGTACATTTACTTGGTCATACAGTTGATGAATGAAAATAGGTCCTAAGATCATGGTTCCAATTGTGTAAGATTTTTCTAAGGAAGGACATATCATGAAGGTAGTCTTTCAACTTTTAATTTTTAGAACAATGTTCTTAGAATTTGAAATGAAAGGAAAAGAAGGACAGTAAACTGTATCATTTCCTTTGAATCATATACTCCAAAAAATATGATTGAGGTATAATAGTAAAGCCTCAACTTAGTGTTCTAATACCCACTAAACAATTTTACACAAATACTAAGATATATATCCAAAATAATATATCAATTGTTTTCATTTTTCTAAGTCTTTTCCATTTATGCTATATATGTAATAATGCCTAGATGCATAGAAAATAAGTAGTAAGTGTATCTTGGCATTTGTTGAAATGTCAGTAATTTTTAAAAAATGAATCAGAATGCTTAAAATTTCCATCATTGACTTCTTTCTTCTCTGGCTCGATTTTCCTGTTAAATCTCTTCCTGTTTTATTCTTAAAATGAAGAGAGTGAGAAGTAGCCCATCCAACGGAAATATGTCTAGCATGAATAAATAATTATCCATAATTCATTCAAATAATAATGATCTAGTGCCTAATATATAGAAATAACTATACTTGACTCTAGAAGGTTTTTTTCCCTAATATTGTTTACTTTCTGTAACACCTGGACAGCAGCTTTGGAACGTGCCAAAAGGCATTCTATAATTCACAGATGTTTTCTGAGATGCAAAGATTTTTATTTCGTAAAGTGGTTCTGAAGCAAGGTCTTTTTTGTCTCCCAGTGGACATTTGGCAGTGACTGGAGACATTTTTGGTTGTCACACCTGGGAGAAGCTACTGGCATCTAATGGATAGAGGCTGGGGATGCTGCAAAACATCTTACAGTACATAGAACAGCCCCTCAGAACAAAAAATTACCCAGCCCCAAATGTCAGTAGTGCCAAGATTGAGAAATTGTGAGAAAAATCAAGGCTTATAGAGTGGATATTCAGTATTGCACAAATAAAGATTTATTGCAGGAAAGGAACTTTCCTCAAACTTTGAGCAAATCAATTCACAGGGACTTTTATTCTGCCATATATGGTATAATCCCTAGTTAGGTATAACTTTTGGATTTGATTGAACGGTGGAAGTGGGAGCTGCAGGACATGTAACTAAAGTAAACTTTGATGGGTGCTGTAATTTTTATTTGTACCATTAGAGGTGGCTTATGATAAGATTTGCCTCTCTGGTTCAGTGGAAAATTGTTTTTTGCTGGTGCTCTTCAAAAAAAATTGTTTCTTACTATGTCTACTATGTCTAAAGAGCAAAGTCTTTACCCTCTCAGTCACATACTGTTTTGTGAACACACTGGAGAAAAAGTCAAGCAAGCCCGTATCATAGGTTCTAGACTGTTCTACTTCCTTAAGAACCAGAAGGCATCTTTTAGATGTATAGGGCATACCTGGGAAAAGCATTCTATTTGAATTAACATAACAGAAGGTTAGCATCTCAAGCTAAAACTATAAGGCAACCACACAATTTCAAAACTGAAAACCTTAGAAAAGCTATTGAATTTGAAACCTCATAAGGTTTAGATTAGTAGGTGTTCAACTAAAATAAAGAATTTTACAACATGGTTGAAGAGTTATCTGCATCTAATTAACACATGTGAGAAACACCTGAAAAACTTTTCAACTGCTATTATTTATGCTCAAAGCATAAAGCAATAAAATGACTGAATTGTTTGAATTGTTTTCTTGTAGAAAATGAGGATCTTGATAGAGCTGAAAAGAGAGTATGTCTTGATAGAGCTGAAAAGAGAGTATAACAAGTAGTGCTTTTAGGCTGCAAATTTTATAAAACGGATGGCATTAGTGGGCATATGGGGATAGCATGCTAGCAACGTAAAGGGAAAAAACCTCAGGACACAAGGACTGCAGTGATATTGGGGCAGAGTTTACAGATAATTCATTAGCAGTGACAAAAATCAAAACCTATTAGAAGATTGGGAGTTTTAGTTTCTTGTACAAAGTGCCAGAAGATACCAGCGATATATAAGGGAAGTACTTACTGTCCAGATGTAGAGGACAAAAACATATTTAGATGAATTTATTTTTAAGCTGTTGACATAGTCTCTTGTTGAACAATTCTTCTGCTGAGAAAAATTACCTCTTAAAAAAAGAGCACAAAGAGTTGGCCATACAACTTGTAAATGGCTAGTTTTTGTGAAAGCTAGATGGTCATATACTTGCCCATTGCAAAGGAAGTTGACCTGTAAGTTTTAAACTAAAATGGTAATCAGTAGTCGTTTCATGAAGTGAAAGTGATAGAAAAGTCTATGAAACCAACCTCTAAGCTAGAGACCAAGGTCTCATTTTTGACACATAAAGTAACATGGAAGCTCTTGTGTATTCTATGGACATAATTCAAAAGACAGGGTCTTGATTTATATATAAAATGGAAAAAAAGAAAAGGAGGGTTTTACCTGTATCAGAAGCAGAAAGATTATTCTAGATCTTACAATGGAAGTAAATCATTTAAATCAAATGTACCACTTGGTTCTGTTAAAAGTGAATAGAAGAATAAAAATTAAGAGGAAACTGTTGAATTCCTTATACTTAGAGATCTTGCTGAATGGTACTGAGGAAATCCTGTAATAGTTCACATTTTTTAATTGTTTATAACTTAAATACAGTGAAATACTCAGATATTCAGTTTACAGTTGGATCAGTTTTGACAAATGCGTACATTCGTGTAACTCACACCCCAAAACAGAGTATTTCTATTATCCCAGAAAGTTCCCTCATGTCCCTTTCCAGGACTCTGGATCCTATTTCTACCGCTATAAATTAGTTTTTGTTATTTTAAAATGTTATATAAATAGAATTATGCAGTATTTTTGTGTTGTCTAATTTTTTTCCACTCAGGATAATGTTTTTAAGATTTATCCATATTGTGTATCAGTAGTTTGTCACTTCTGTTGCTGACTACTACAGTGTATGTGTATCACATAATAAATGTAAGAGGTGTGACGAAGTCTGCCATCACAAAAAGAACTGGCTCAATAAGGCAGAAAGCTGACTAGCCTGGGAATTGAGAGAAAAAACAGCATCACAAATGAAAGGCTGTAAAGTTGTTGGAACCTTCAGTAGGCAGAACGAACAGCTCCTTAAGGCTGTGTGCTGAGGCAGTGTGAGTGCTGACAAGCGGGCGCGTTGCTCTGCCTGAGCAGCTCCTGCTTGGAGGGCCCAGCCCTGGCCAGTCCCTTGGCTTGTCTGCCCCAGGGGTTTGTCTTACTCTTTTCGTGCACCCTCCCCAGGTTCCTTTGTGGGGTTTTTTTCCTCCAGAATTTCTATAAAACTATTAACTTCTGCCTATCACTTTCCCTTCCTTACCTAGCCTTTTATTCTTTTTGAAATATTTTTATTGTAAAAAAAATATAGGTCCTAAAATGTGCCATTTTAACCATTAGTAAGTGTACAGTTTAGTATTTTTTGACTGTAAACTTTTGCCCCAGGCATTTGAGGTTTGCAGTCTTTTTGAACAATGCCGGTTTTTTAAAGCTTCAGTTCCCGGTTAAGCTAAATGGAGACAGTGCCTTCTATCCGTTCTTCAGATCGCTGTTAGGTTCGTGCAAAAGTAATTGCAAATTAAAAGGTTAAAAATAATTGCAAAAATCGCAATTACTTTTGCACCAACCTAATATAACTATCTGCTTCTTTGTTTTACCTACTGAATTGTTTTTCGGGAAATCCCACTTGATGTTTGTTTGTTTTACTTCAGCAAGCCATTTTTATTGTTAGAGTAATAACAAGCCTTTAAAAAGTATGTATACAACATATAATATATATAAACAAAAGTATATATAAACATTTCTGGTTTTAGGGTTTCTTTCTCAGTTTGCTGAAACATTTATTTTCTTTACATTTAGATGACAAATGTTTCCGGCAGAAGAGTGGTATATTCGCGTTGCTTAGTTATGAGATAAAAGTTTAGTAAAATGATGTGGCATTTTTATTTCAATAGATGTTTTATTACCCTTGAAAAGACAGCACACGTTAACTAATGTCCAAGGTTTTGACGTAATCATTGTGTGATAGTTAACTTGGTGAATGTTATTGCCTGTTTTAATAAATAGAGAATACTCTGGGAAAATGTTGCTTTCTTGCTCAGAATATAAATTGAGTTATAAATGTCACTGAAGCGTTTTGGTAGATTGAGGGGTAATTTTGTATTACAATATTAACTTGTTTTTTTGTTATAAGGAAATATGTGACATATCTTTGCTGAAGTCACAAAAATATTTTCAGAAAGTTCTTTTAAATAGCTTATTTAGAAAACATTACTAGACATTGTTATTATGTGATTTTCTTTCTTCCTGTATTTTTTAAATAAATTGCTTGTCCCTATCCTCCGCCTGTCTTTTCTTTTATCTGCATACAGCTGCTAGTGTTATCTTTGTTAGCAGTTTCACATGTATGCAAAAAATTACAAATACCTTAGTGTTACCTTGCATATTCAGGACATAGCATTAATACTGCCGTTCATATACCTGGACTTGTCCGTGGTCCTTTTGAAAGCACAGAATAGAGAGGAGAAAGGTGAGAGAAGCTAATCGATGTAAGCCCTTGACACTAATCTCTCAAAACACATGCGCAGAAATGAAGTCTTGAAAAAACGAAACAAAACAAAAAAAACAATCCAGATTCTGACTTGGCTTTGGTTAAGTTGTGTACTGGCAGCAAAAGCTTCCATCTGGAAGAGTCCCATGCCATTTTTTCTATTTAATTGTGGTCCCATGGTCATATCAAACTTCAAGAGTGGAGTGAGGAAGTGCAATCTTACTGTGTTCACAGAAGGAGAATCCGCAATATTGGGGGGACATAATTTACCACCTAAATGTATTTTCTTCATGGCCATAGTAACTTTATTCCCTTTTTATTGTATGCTTAAAGCAATAATTAATTTTGAATTTTGAACATAAATTTGTACCAAGAAACTTTGGCATTTATCTCAAACTTTTTCATTCATGTATATATATACATATATATATATATATATATATATGTATATATATGTGTGTGTGTGTATATGTATATACATATATACGTATATATGTATATATATGAATTTATATACATATAATTTGTCCCCAATTTGTGTTTTTTTTGTAATGTCTCTTAGATTCATTACAGTTTTGATATTTATAATCCCACCTTAGGGGCTACTTTTATAGCCTCCTAATTGATATTTTTGACTGCACTGCTGTACTTTAGTCAGCCCTCTATGCTGTTACCTGAAGAACACACTTCCTTTTGTCCCTTAGATGAAATCTAAAACGCTGCATAATATGATCCCACCTTGTTTACTTTTCACTACTCCCTAATCTTTAACTTGTATTTCATTTATACAGTTTCTACACTGTTCCTCAGATACACAGTCATTCCTGCATCTGTGTTTTAGCTTTCGCTTTTCTTCAATTTGGAATATCCTTCCCTCACTGTGGATTCCAATTATGCCTTCCAGGGCCAGGTTAACAGTCTATTAAGCTTTCCCATGTCAGTGAAGCCCATATGAGTGCTATTTGTTTATAAGCTATTTGAAGTGAGTGATTAGCTTATTTAGCACATTTTTATACATCTCATTGTTTTCATGGATGTATGAAAGTCTTGTGAGCTACTTGACTACCATGGTGAGGTACATATTTTTTTTATTCCTTAATTCTTTTGTGTGATATATCAAGTTTTTATTGAATTTAACAGATTTGAAAGAGTGATCATTTGTCTATTTTATTTGCAAAACTAAACTGAAACATATAACTTGTGAAATAATTAATATGTTAATCCATTTATACCACAGAAAGTATGAAGCATGATTTAGAGCCTGGAAATCGGGGTCCAAATACTGTCTCAACAACTTGTTCAAGCTAATACAACTATTAAGTCTTTTTGTAATCTCCAAGGCTCAGTGTCTGTATTGATTGATAGATCTCTAGAGTTACACCTAGCTCTAGCCATCAGGGTGGCTATGAGAATTAAAACAAGATAATAAATGTGAAGATACTTAACATGCTGCCATTTCATAGTAGGTTCTTACCAAATGTTACATTTTGTTAAATTGATGATATTTTCTGTGTTGTGTGACAAGAGCCACAATTTCTAAAGTGCACATTTCTGATTGATTTATGAAACTAAACTAATAAGTATGTATCCTATTTTTATTCACAAACATTTACTATTTTAAAAGACACATAAATGCATGTGTATTCTTACCTATTGTTTTGACTGAACATTAAAAATGATTAACTATTTCAATATGAAAAAAATCTGGATTGCAGTTGGTCAAGAGTAAATAAGAGTTGGGGATGTGGAAAGAATGAATATAAACTACCCTTTCTAGTAGCTTAGCAAGAAAGAGAAAAGACATACAGGATGTTAGCTAAATAGGAATATCAAGGACAGTATTGACTTCAATAGTCTTTCAACTCTTAAGTGCTGAAAGAATGCTGCTTAAGTGAAACTGGAGATTGCCTAACACTTGTCAAAAAGATTACCCAGGTAGTGAATATAATTGTTTCAAATGCTTTGTAATCAGAAATTGTCATCCATCCTCTTCAGAAGTCTCTCTTTGGAGTTTGGTATCGATTAAGTTTAGATCGTCTACATTTCAAACACACACAAAGGTAATTTGAAATAAAAACCAACCATATTTCATGTATTCTGACATATTTTTTTTCACATATTAGCATCTCTGAAATTGGTATACCTCCTAAAATTGAAGGTGTCTTAGATCCAGTGAAATATAGTAGGTTTCTTACTTATTTTAGTAGTTTCGTCTTAATTTATACTTTTCATATTTAGGGATGTCCAGCAGTACCGGAAATCCTGGGAGAAGTGAGCAGTGTAAAAATAACATTTTAAGCTTTCTCTCAGGAAAGCTGGGAAATTTTTCAGCTATTATGTCTTCACATACTACTTTTGCCTCATTGTCCCTCTTCTCTCCAACTGGAATTTAGACTATTACACCCCTTTAGGTATGTCTCTTCACACTCTTTTATTTCCTATTTTTTTTCCTCTGCATATTTCACCTGGGTGTTTTTTCCTGGCCTATCTTCCTGGTTATTAATCCTTTTCTGCTGTAGCTAATCTAGTATTAAACACTTTAACACTTTATTTTCACTAATCTTATTTTTCAGTTCTAGAGTTTCTGATTGCCTCTTTTCCCCCCAAAATTCCAGTCTCTAATTAATTTTTTTCTTTCACACTTATTTTAAACTGTGCTTCTGATAACATATATAGATTGGTTTTTATTGTCTGTTTTTCTTTTCTTTTTTTTATTTTACTATTTTTATTAAATTTATTGGGGTGGCATTAGTTAATAAAATTATATAGATTTCAAGTGTACAATTCTATAATACATCATCTGTTTATTGCATTGTGTGTTCACCACCCAAGTCAGATCTCTTTCTGTCACCATATATTTGCCCCCCTTTACCTTCTTCTACTTCCCCCACTGGTAACCACTGATACTTGCCCACTTACCCTCTGGTAACCACTAAATTGTTGTCTGTGTCTATGAGTTTTTGTTTGTTGCTTTCACTTTTATATCCCATATATGAATGAAGTCATATGGTTCTGTCCTTTTTCTGTCTGATTTATTTCACTTAGCATGATAATCTCAAGATCCATCCAAGTTGTCACAAATGGCAGTATTTCATCTTTTCTTATGGCTGAGTAATATTCTAGAGTGTATATATACTACATCTTCTTTATCCAATCATCTATCAAAGGACACTTCCGTTGTTTCCATATCTTGGCCACCATGAATAATGATGCAATGAACATAGGGGTGCATATATTTTTACAGATTTTTTTGGGTAGATATCCAGAAGAGGAATTGTTGGGTTATAAGGTAGTTCTATTGTTAATTTTTTTGAGACCATCCTGTTTTCCATAGCAGCTGTCCTAATTTGCATTCCCACCAACAGTGTATGAGTTCCTTTTTCTCCACAGCCCCTCCAACACTTGTTATTATTTGTCTTATTGATAAAAGCCATTCTATCATGTATGAGGTGGTATCTCATTGTGATTTTTCTAGTAGCTTGGTGTCTCCATTGCTTCTTTGCCCTTGTGTTTCTGTCTGTTATTTCAGTTTGGTGGTATCTATGATTTTTTCCTCTGTTTCTTATTTTTTTATGTTATGTGTCTCAGTCCTGGATTTTTTTGTGTGTGATTACTATTAAGTTTATGCAAAAGAAAATTTCATACATATAGTGGTCCTTTTTCTTCTGCGTACATCTTATCTCCATTCCCATTTGCAAATTCAGACCTTTCCCCCCTCCTTTTTAGGTTTTTGTCACAAATTATCCTGTTTATGCTGTGAGTTCATTCCTAAGCGGCAGTAGCAATTATCTTCTTTTTCTTTTTTATGCTTTTACCTACTTTAACCTTTATATTATATTTAAGTGTATAGCACACAACTCTGAATAAGGGTTGCAGTTTCCTGCTTCTGTCTGTTAGTCATCTTACTCATAGTTTTGTATCTTTTTGTATCAGGTAGAATAAACCCCTTCAGTATTTCCTATAATGCAGGCCTTGTGGTGGGGAATTTCCTCAGCTTCTGTATGTCTGGACAGGTCTTTATTACTCTTTCATATCTAAAGAATAGCATTGCTGGATATATTTTTCTTGGCTGGTAATTCCTCCTTTTCAATAGTTTGAATATTTGATTCCACTTCCTCCTGGCTTGTAGAGTTTCTGGTGAAAAATCTGATGATGATCTAATGGGCTTTCCTTTATAGGTTACCATGTTTGTTCCCTTGGCTGCCCTGAGAATTCTTTCTTTGTCATTGATTTTTGACAGTTTTAATATAATGTGCCTTGGAGAAAGCCTTTTGGACTGAGGTAATTAGGTATTATGTTTGCTTCCTGGATTTGAAGATCCAGTTTTTTCCATAGGTTTAGGAAGTTCTTGTTGGCTATTTGTTTGAATAGGCTCTCTGTTCCCTTCTCCTTCTCTTCTTCTGGTAAACCCATTATTCTTATATTGCTCTTTCTGATGGCGTCTGATAGTTCTTCTAGAATTCTTTTATTTCTTTTTACTCAAGTCTCTCCTTCCATCTGTGTCATTTCCAGATTTTATCTTCAGTATCACTATTTCTTTTTCCTCCATTTAGTTAGCTCTATTTTCTAAGCTCACTATTTAGTTCTTCATGCCTTTTATTGAGTTCTTCAGCTCCAGAGTTTCTATTTGGTTCTTTTTTTAAAGTTTCAATCTCCTTGCTAAAGTATTCCTTTTGTTCGTTGATTTTATTTCTGAGTTCATTAAACTGTCCAAGTTTTCTTGTATTTTGTTGAATTTTTTCAGAACTGTACACTTGAATTCTGTTTTTTAAATCACATATTTCCATGTCTTAAGTTTTTTTCTGGAGTTTTTTCATTTTCTTTTTGAGCTGTTTTTTTACCTTGGTTCTTCATGGTATTTGATGGATTATTTCTCGGCCTAGGCGTTTATGGGCGTGAACTCTGAAGCAGATGGATAAGAAAAGATCTTTCTTTTGTTTTCCAGTAGGTGGCTCTGGGGTGCAACTGTTTTATTTTCTCTTGTACTACTTTGGCTTCTCAGATCTCTGCTGAGCGGCGGGAAATGCCCTGTATTTCCTGGAAGGTGGGTACCTCCTCGGTGATCAGGTGGCCTCAGTCTAAGGGCACTACTCCCATGGAAGAATGGGTGGGCGATGAGGTTCCAAGCCCCTGAAATCCTAATACTGCCGCTGCAGCGAGACACTCCTGCATTGCCCCCTCTGGGATCAGCCCCGATGGGTGGGGTCAGGGTAGGCTGGAAGAGGCCACTGGTGTGTTTGTGGCTTTGCTCTCCTCCTCGTAATGGCGACTGCCAGACCTCAGCTGCCTCGTCTCTGTATTTCCACCTTTGTCACTGAGATTACCCTGTGTGCTGTCTGCTGCTCAGGAGTTCTCTCTCCAGTTCTCAGGGTTGTAGATACTTGCTTTGTAATCCGACACTCACTGCTACAGCTTCTTCTGGAGCCCACTGCTAGCTGTGTGAGGTGTAGGGAGGTGAGCTCTGGGAGAATGAGGGGAGGTGGCCAGGCTCTGTGGCTTTGTGTTTTGCCTGGTAATGGCGGCTGCTGGAATGCAGCTGTTGCACGTCTGTATTCAGTCTCTGCCCAGATCTCTGGGTTCAGCTATATTATATGCTGACCTTTCAGGCAGGAATGCTCAGAGGGACAGAGAGTGCCTCTGCAGCCTGGTTCCTTCACTCTCCCGTGACCCTCTCTAAACTCCAGGCTGCGTCTGCAGCACTTATCTTTTCACTTCGCCCTTCCCTCCTCCCCTGTTCGTCCAGATTCCCCCACCTTCAGATGATTCGATGCGTACATCTCTCAGACGTGTTTGTGTGTTGCTCAGGGAATCCTTTGTTGAATTACAGCTGTTCAACTTGTGACTTCAAGGAGAGATGTCAAGGGTATCCCTCACAGTGCCATGCTTTGACGTCACTCTCTTTCCTTTTGGTCACTTGGTTTTATCTCCTATAATGCCTAGTAATTTTCATGGGATACTGGATGTTATGTACAAATATTTGTATAGGTCTGTTAGCTTCCAGAAAATATTTAATTTTATTCTGAGTGGCAGTTAGAATCTTGATCTAATTAGGGATTATAATGGTTCAAGGCTGTGTTTTAGGATTAGTTTGTTTTCCCCGTAGCCCTTCAGTGTTCTCAACTCAAACTTGGGGTGTTTACCTGAGCCACTCTTTTTGAGGGTTATAAAAAGAATTCAAGAAGAGTCTGAAAGTTTTGGCTAGAAATAAATGATAAAGATTCATTCAAGATTAGATTAGAATTTGCAAAATTAGAACATAGTTAGGAAACAAAACCAGAAGTGTTCCAAAGTAGAAAGAAAAGTTCTTATAGTAAAAAGTGCATTCTTGAGAATAATCACTCCTGCATTCTGAGCCCGAGGATTGGTCCAGGATGGTTATCAGTCAGATGTCAGGTGATAGGGATGATGGATGCCATGTGGTCTAGAGGATGGGCACCAGGGGGTTTGGTCACGTCTGGTGATCTGAATAATGGATGTCAGGTGGCCCAGATATGTGAGTCCTTCAGGGGCAATTTATAGGGTTATCAGAAGGTCCAGGTGTATATCTAGGCATTGACGCAGGACTAGAAAGTTCAAAAAAGTTTAAGTTCCCAGGCTAGTTGAGATAAGAATATAGTCTTTCCTTATGCCTCAACCTTCGCAATGGTACTTTTAGCAGCTTGGTTAAAGTGACTCCACTTTATGTGTTCCCCATCTTCATTCTTTTTCACGGTTGTGAATGCTACAATCTGTCTCCTCATCTGGATGGAAATGCTGAAAGCCCTTCTCAGCTTGTCAGCCTAACGGCTGGTTTGTAGTCTTCCTCCCTTCCTCCCCACACATATTTTGTGTATCTTAGGAATCTACAAATTCCTTGAAGGGAAACTATTCCTTTTTTCCAGACTCTTAATTATTGGAGTTCTTGGTTGGTATCCCTGAACTCCAATTTTTGTGTCTCTAGTCCCATAAGAAGGCCTAGGGTACAGGCCATAGCTTTCTGCTTTTCAACCCAGAAATTGGCAAATGTCTTAAGAGAACAAGTGGCAGAGAATGTAGGACTCAACTCAACAAATGCTTCTTTTTTCCCCAGGATCCTGGCTTCTCATGTTCTCATTGCCTTGATTTTTCTACAGTGCCTTGAAACATATTTGCTATTTTATCAGCTTTGACAGCCTTTGTGAGTAGGAAGGTTGATCTACTCTGATAGTTGGAAATGGATGTCCAATCTATAGCATTTTATCATTGTCAAAATCTCCTTTATCGTAGTTTTCATTAATCTCCTAGCTGAAAGCTGATTGTTTTAAGTAGACTGAAAAGAGTAGATAATCCTGAACTGTTCAGTAAAAATGTGACATAAAAACAAACCAACCATTTTACTCTTGGTATAGAGAAGTGATAAATACATCATTATGAAGGTATATTTCTTTTTTCCCTGTCAGATTGTTTTGTTTCCACTTTTCTGTGTATGCCATCTAGTGGAGGTTTTATGGAAATGAAATAACTAGAAATTGAGATGAGTGAAAGGCTGTGTATCATCCAAAAATAAAATTTTAAATTATGGTAACATACATAAAATTTATGCTTTTTAACCAACTCTTGACCATTAACAATTTTGAGGAAATTTGGTACATGAAGGAAAAAGAAACAACTTAATATCACTAGTAAATTCATCTGAGTTTTGTTAAACAAAATATGGTAAGCACTAGAAGATAGAGGTAAAAGACCCAGTCCCTGCCTCAAATATTTGACAGTATAGCATAAGAGATTACAAAACTTCAGGCATTTACAACGTAGGAAGATTAGAGGTACTAGGGAGAATTTGACTGAGATGAAGATGACAGATGGAAGAAGCTTCCTAGAGGTTTATCTTTTGAACTGAAGTTTGCTGAATGGATAGAAGTCAGCCAATTGAAGATGGTAGAAAATGTTCAATGTAAGTGCATTATTCAGGTATAGAAAGGTGAGAGAGCTTATTTCATTCAGGCAATTTTAAGTTATGTAACTAGATCATATGATAGCAGAGTAGAAAATGAGCCAGAATTCAGCAATGGATGGATAATAACCTGTGTAATCTATGCTAAAAATATATGAATTTCAACCTGAAAGCTACTGAAAAAATTTAAGGTGAGTGAACATATTAGTATTTTATGAAGGTGATTCTGACGCCAAGTTGAGGATGAATTGGAGCCAGGAGGTCCAGTTAAAAGGCAATTGTTCTAGCTAAAGCCATGGACTGTATATTCAGAATTGAAAATAGCAAGTAATTTTGCTTGGATTTGAAGAACATTAGTTCCATTGTACCTCAAGACGGTTTTCAAAATTTATTTAAAATTCTGATCATAAACGGTTCCTGTTAAATTTTTTTTAATTGTATATTATAGAAAAGTGAAAAGTCTTCTGTTTTCCCTTCTTTAGTCCTTATAGCAGGTTGTTAAATATTCTTGCAGAACTTCTCCATGTATTAGCATTTTTTTCTTTCTTTTGTTTTCCTTTTGTTTTTAAATGGGATTACACACTATGTACTGTATAGCGGTTGACTTTTTTAACTGAACAGAGTTTCAGGGACACTTACTGCCAAATGTATAGATACAGTTCCTATAAATGCTGCATAATATTCCACTGTATTGATGTGCAATCATTACTTAACCTTATATTTTATTGAAGAACATTTGGATTTTTTTCAGGTTTTTAGTATTACAAAAAACACTACAGTGAACATCTCGGGCAACTTGGGTAGGTTTTCTATACAACACAGTCCTAAAGTGGAGTTGCTGATGCACAGATATATGTATACATAGAATTGTGATAATGTGTTGCCAAATTGTCTTCTGAAAAACATTGAATCATTTTATACTACCTCCAGCAGTATTGGAGAGGACCCACACAGTGATATCGCTGGACATTTTTGATGTTCTAAATGTTCCAGTCTGATTTGTAAATGATGATACTTCATTTTAGCTTGCGTGCTTTTCAATAATACTTAATTGATTAGTCTTCCACGTGTATATTTATTTGTCTATTAATTGCCTGTGACCTTTGCCATTTTTGTATTTGCTGGTCCACAGGTTTGTTACTGATTTGTAATTCCTTTTTGTACATTGGATCTCTTAGCTTTTTATTGTTACATATGTTGAAGATGCTATTTCTAGCTTGTTTTTGTTTATAATATTTTTGTTGTTTTTTAATTTTTATGTTGTGATAGCTATTTATTTAAGAAAAATTGTCAGAAAGCTAACTTCACAAAAAGTCATGGGGTCAGAGAGTATAACAGGTTACTTTTTTAAAACTTCTAAGGAATGGATTACACTAATATAATTTAAATCATTTCAGAGCATAATAAGTGATCAGCAAAATGAATGTTATTATCGGTTTAAATAAATAATATCCAGTGGTTCAAATGGGATTCATGTTAACTATGAAAAAATGGTTCAACATTAGGGAAATAAATTTTATAAATAGGAGAAGAGATTTTTTAAAAAGGGGATATTATAATAGATGCCAGAATGGTGTTTTATAAAAGTTAAAGTGGAATTCCAGTTTTCATAACCTTAGTAAAATTTGATTAGATGAGTAGTTCTTTAATTTCATAAACATATATCTGAAACCAAAACAAGCCATGTGCTTCATGGAGAAACACTAGCAGCATTTGCGTTTTTGTTAAGAACAAGACAAGGATGTTTATTATATGCTCTATTTGTCTTAACATTGTTTTGGGATCTGTGAGGCAATTTAGTCATGCAAGAGAAGGAAACAAGAGATAACAAATAATAATAAAAATAGCTAATAATGACAGAGCATTTACTTTGAGCCTAGTACTATTCTAATTAAACATTTTTATTACCACAGAATGTGATAATATCACAAACAGATGTCACTAATATAGAAACTATAACTATGACCATATAAAGTTGTAGAAACTGGGCAATAAGAATTTAAGAAACTTGCCCAAAGTTACATAGCCAATAAATGCTGAAGACTAGATTTGAACTTAGGTAGACTGACTTTACTTATACTTACAAGTATACTCTAAACTAGGAGTTTATAAACCTCTAAAGTTTGATTGGAACAGAGCCATGCTCATTCGTTTATGTATTGTTTATGGCTACTTTTCTGCTACAGTAGCAGTGTTGAGCGGTTATGACACAGCCCTGTATGCCCCATAAAGCCTAAAATATTTACATTATGGAAAAAAGTTTACAGAAAAAAACTTTACAGAAAAAATTTGCCAACCCTTGTTCTAAACCATTGAATTGTGTTAACATTTGATAAAACTATTAGGCCTTTTTTTATTAGGAAAGAAGGACCAAATTACATGAATATATCCTTAGTAAACCCAAGATAATCATCTCAGAAACTTAGAAATAGTGACTAAAAAGTGAAATAGTCTTTTTAAATACTAATACACAAAATTCAGTTAGTTTCCAATTTATAAATAACCAGCTTGAGAATACAATGAGATAATAGATCCCAGCCTCAAAGAGCAAAGCACATAAATATCTAAAGGTAAGTGTACAAGAAATGTGAAGGACCCAAATGAATAGAAGTTTAAAACTACACTGAGTTAATGAGAGGAGCTTGAATAAATAGACATGTTAAGTTTTTGGCCAGGATGACTCAGTATTAAAACAAGACATTTGTTTTTTTGTCTAAATTAGTTTGTGATATTAAACATTAAGAGTACCACGGGGATTGTTTTAACTTGATGAAATGATTCCAAAAATTTTGAGAGAAAAACATGACCAAAAGAAGATCAGGAATTTTCTGAAAAATAGGTTTATGACTTAAAGATGTTAAACTGAACATGTAGTAAAGTCTTGCCCTTCCACAGCAAACTTTAGACACCCATAAAGTTTTTTAAGTTCTATTTGAAACAGAAAGGGAATTATCTCTGGAATGTAAAAGAAGTAACTCCCTTAATAAAGAATTCCTGTCTGGCAATCCCTAAGAACTGCATTACTGATAGGCCAGGCTACAGTTGCTGGCTTGAGTCTTCCATGGGAGGGCCTTCACAGACTGGAAGATGGGTGCATAACCACAAATTGCCAAAATCTGGAGAATGTAAGCATCATAAAAGAGGAACAACAAATTCAACAAAAGAGTAGGTTAGACTAGAGAAAGTGGAAAAAACAGAAGACTCTAAAAAGGACTTTATTCCTCTGAGCAATGAAAGAGGGATTTGCCTGTACAAACAGTAATTATGAAACAAGTACAATGAATTATTTTTTAAAAGTAAACTAGTGTTGAATATTAAAGCTAAGTATGTGTGAAGAATAGAAGATGGGACTCAGCTGAAGAGCAGATTAATGGACCGAAAGATAGATGGGAGGAAATCTCCAAATACAACAGAAGGGTTACAAAGGAAAAAATAAGAGACATGGAGAACTATACCAGAACTTCTAACATCTAATAAGAGTTCTAGAAGGAATTCTTCTCCAAAAAGCATGAGCTCAGAAGAGGATACTGAGACTCTGGTCAAGATGGCAGAGTAGGTAAACGCTGTGCTCACCTCTTCCTATGACCACATCAAAATTACATCTAAATTATAGAACATCTATAATTGAGAACCACCTGAAGACTAGCTGAACAGATTTTCTATAACTAAGGATATAAAGAAGAAATTACATGGAGACTAGTAGGAGAGGCAGAAACACAAAATGGACTGGTCCAATATCCACATATGGTGGTTAAGAATCAGCAGGGATATCTCGGCTGAGGAAGTCCCCACTAAGAAGTGAGCCCCATACGGGGCTCCCCAGACCAGAACACCAGTGCCAAGAAGAGGAGTCCCGACAACAGCTGGCTGTGAAACTTACTGGGGACTCTGTCCAGGTGACATGAAAGTCTGCTGTGGACCCACGCATCCTCTTAAAGGGTCTGTGCACAAACTCACTTGCTCACAAACGTTCACCCTGAGCTCCAAAGAAGGGACAGCATTTGAAAAGCACGAGGGATATTCTGGGGGGAACTGAATTGTCTGGCTTCAGGACAAGGGCTGGAGAGGCTGCTCTCTCCAGGACTAAAGTGCCCACAGACACCATCGTTCCTTTGTTGAGCAGCCCCCCCACACACACACACATATACAACCTGCAGGCACAGGTGGGCAGTAAATCTGAGTCTCCGTTAACCTGCCTAACACATCTCTTGCCCCACAAAGGTGACTGAGACCCAGACCCACCTAGTTCACGCCTCTGACCTGAACCTCTTTCAAATGCTAATCCACACAAGCTGCAGGCCTGGGCCCATGCTGCAGACTTGCCTAAACTCTATCAAAGGTCCACAAATACCAAGCAAGCAGCGTCTGGCCTCAGTGTGCTGTATACGTCTTACTAAGTGGCCCCAAGCCTAGCACAAGTGACAGCCAGCTTTGATTCACAGCCTACCCACTCCCAGGCACCTCCAAACCCAGCAAAGTCAGCTACCAACCACAGATCACTTTGTAGCCCCTACCAGGTGGCCCCAGGCCAGACACAGATTAGGGCTGACCTGAGCCTGCACCAGAGCCCCTCCCAAGAGATCCTAGAATCAACACATCCAGTGGCCGGCTTCAGACCACACCAGAGCACCATCCAATTAGCGCCACAAATGACACATCCAAAGGGTGGACTTGGCAGGCACCAGAGCCTTGCTAAGTGAACCCTGCTTCATAGGGTCAGCCCCTGCACAGCAGCTCCTCCACTGTAGTCACAGCCAATCCTCACCACCAATCAGCCTGCGGGTCAGTCACACCCACAGACGTGCCAACAGCAATCAAAATTCAACTACAGCAGAAGAGTGCTGTACAGCTCACAGTAGGGACACTCCTGGAGGGCCTGATTCAGGTGAGCAGGGAGACTGAGCCACTGGGCCCACAGGAACCTACTACATAATGCCACCCTGGGAAAATGTAGCAGCTCTACCTAATACATAGGAACAAACACATGGAGGCAGCCAAAATGGGGAGACAAACATGTCCCAAATAAAAGAACAGAACAAAGCTCCAGAAAGAGAACTAAATAAAATGGAGACAAGCAGTCTATCAGATGCAGGTTCAAAATAGTGATTATAGGTGCTCGTCCTCAGTCTCAGTCTCTCACTGCTGTGTTTGCCTTCTTGCTGTCATCCTGTGAACCCTAAGCCAGCTATACCTCCTTCCTTCCCTCACTCTGTAGCCACGTCATTGCGACACTGCCACCACGTTCAAGGCACACCTGGTCCAGGGCTCCCTCCTGAAGAAGGTGCTAGAGGCGCTTAAGGACCTCATCAGCGAGTCCTGCTGGGACATCAGCAGAACATGGACTAGTCCCACCTCTCCTCTCCTGAGTGCAGCTCACCCTGTGCTCCGAGTGCTTTCACAGGTACCGCTGTGACCACAACCTAGCCATGGGCATGAACCTCACCAGCATGTGCAAAACACTAAAGTATGCTGGCAACAAAGACATCATTACATTAAGGGCTGAAGATAACGTGGACACGTTGGCACCAGTACTTGAAGCCCCCAATCAAGAAAACGTTTCAGACTGTGAAATGAAGTTAATGGATTTAGATGTTGAACAACTTGGAATTCAAGAACAAGAGTATAGCTGTGTAGTAAAGATGCCTTCTGGCGAATTTGCATGTATATGTTGAGATCTCAGTCATATTAGAGATGCTGTTGTAATTTCCTGTGTAAAAGTCACAGTGAAATTTTCTGCAACTGGGGAACTTAGAAATGGAAATACTAAGTTGTCACTAACAAATAATGTCCATGAAGAAGAGGAAGCTGTTAACATAGAGATGAATGAGCCATTCAGGTAACTTTCCCTGAGATATCTGAGCTTTTTTACAAAAGTGACTCTCCTCTCTCTTACAGTAACATTTAGTATGTCTGCAGATGTACCCCTTGTTGCAGGAAATAAAATTGCTGACATGGGACATTTAAAGCATTAGCTAGCTTCCAAGATCGAGGATGAAGAAGAATCTTAGGCGTTCTTAAAATCCAAGAAAATAAAACTAAGCTCTTTGAGGATTGCTTCTGAGATTCCAGCATGTCCTTAAGTCTGCTCTGTCACCAAGGTTGTACCTCCGAGTACATATGTAGTTAATATTTTCTGTAAATAACCTATTTTTTGTTTTGTCCATTCTCTACAATTTGTTTAAAGGATAAAGTCCCAAGTCAAATCTGGTCTTCTTAACCTAGAACTACTTCAGCTTTATCTCGAAATATTCCTCAGGATTTTTATAACAAAGGGTTTTGACTATTAATACAGTTTTAGGAATTGTTTTCAATTTAAATAAAAGTTATTTGAATTTCAAACATCACAGGGCAGTGCCTTCATCTGAACCATGACTGTTGCAGATATCCTCGGGAATTCACAGCTAACGCTACCTTTTGTAAATGGGTTTATTTTTTTTGGTCTGGAGCAGCCAGATGTAAATACATCAGATATCACCATAAAAAGTATTCCAAATACATACGTGACCAGATATTTGGGGGGGGGGATCCATTTGCCAAACAATTTGGTATTATTCTAACTTGAGCTCAAGAAATGAACAGAGGAGAACAAAACAAATTCTACATATTGAATTATTTTGTCATTTTTATTAGCAAAAACTAACATTTTTTCAGAGTTTAATGTGCTCAGAGTTGTGTGGGCTTTATAAAACTAGCATTGTTATAAGACTGTGTTTCTTTAGCCTAGGAACCTTTACAAGAATCTTGAAGTTTCAGTAGATCTATGATAGGGCCCCAAAGAGTATGTTTGTGCAAAAATAATTTTTCCAGTCTTATTTGGGAGTTACTTCCTTAAAGGATGGAGATGACTTAAGTTCCATGGATGCTGGATTCAACCAAGAAAGTGTAAAGGCCCAGCAGTTGTGAAACAAAAGAGTTTAAATGTTCCCAGTAATTGTGCTACAAGGTGACAAACTGGCATGTGACATACTGAGAACTGCTTTATTATAGTCCTTTTCCCCAGTGTAGTTTGTTTGGTGGATTAAATAACTAGTTTCTTTATTGTAGTACCTGGACTGAGTTCTAGTTATTGGACTTTAGAACTCACCGTATCCACTGGGAAAACTATTACTAGGAATAAATTGAACTGTTTATTCCCCCAGATACACTACTTCTGTGTACATGGAGGAAGGAGACTGGCAGCAAAGGGGCCTGATGGAACTTTGTGGAGGTGATGAAAATATTTTTCTAGACTGGTGATGGTTCCAAGACTAATCGTGTCAAGATTCATTAAATTGTACTTTATTCTGTGTAAATTATACCTTTATAAATCTGACATTTTAAAAAGCAAACAATAAAAATACAGTGGTTATAAGGATGCTCAGTGAACTTGGAGGATGAATAGATTGATCTTAGAATTTCAACAAAAAAGATAGGAAATATAAAAATGGAGATATTAATAGAAAACATAAAAAGGACTAGTCAAAAATGAAGACTGCATTAGCTGGAATCAACAGTAGATTAGATGTAACAGGGTCGAATCCGCGATTTGGAAGATAAGGTAACAGAAAACACCCAGTCAGAACAGCAAAAAGAAAAACAATTTTTTTTTTTAAATGAGGATACTTAAGGGACCTCTGTGACAGCATCAAATGTAACAACATTCACATGTTAGGGGTACCAGAAGTAGAAGAGGGATTGAGAACCTATTTGAAGACATAAAGACTGAAAACTTCCTTAACCTGGCAAAGGAAATAGATATACAAGCCCAGGAAGCACACAGAGTCCCAAACAAGATGAACATGAAGAGGTCCACACCAAGATACATCATAATTAAAATGCCAAAGTTTAAAGACAAAGAGGGACTCTTAAAAGCAGCAAGAGAAAAGCAGTTAGTTACCTACAAAGGAGCTCCCATAAGACTGTCAGCTGATTTCTCAACAGAAACTGTGTAGGCCAGAAGGGATTGACAAGAAATATTCAATGTGATGAAAAGCAAGGACTTTCAATTAAGATTACCCAGCAAAGCTATCATTTAGAATTGAAGGACAGATAACAAGTTTCCCAGACAAGAAAATGCTAAAGAAGTTCATCACCACCAAACCAGTATTACAAAAAATATTAAAGGGAATTCTTTAAGGAGAAGAAAAAATAAAAAATATGAATAATAAAGTTGCAATAACTACATACCTACCAATAATTACCTTAAATGTACATGGGTTAAATGCTCCAATCAAAAGATGAATGTATAAAGAAGACATAATACACACACACACACAGATATGTATATATATAAAATGATGGACTATTACTCAGTCATAAAAAAGAATGAAATCTTACTATTTGTGACAACATAGGTGGACCTAGAGGGTATTACGCTAAGTGAAGTAAGTCAGAGAAAGACACCATATGATTTCACTTATATATGGAATCTAATAAACAAAACAAACAAACTCATAGATACAGAGAACAAATTGATTGTTGTCAGATGGGAGGGGGTTGGGAGGCTGGCTGAAAAAGGTGAAAGGCTTAAGAAGTAAGAATTGGTAGTTACAAAATAGTTATGGGAATGTAAAGTTAGCATAAGGAATTAGTTAATAATGTAATAACTATATGCATAGTGTTAGATGTATTGGAATCACTTGATCACTTTGTAAGTTATATAAATGTCTAACCATATCCTGTACACCTGACTAATATAATATTGAATATACCTGACTAATGTAATACTGAATTTCAACTGTAATTGAAAAATAAAAAACATTTTTTTTTAAAGAAAGAGTTCAGGAAGGAGAAAATAGAAGCTATACTAAATTTGAAACAATAATGGCCAAGAATATTCCCAAACTGAACACACAAATCTTTAGGATTGAAAGATCCACTAAGTGCAAAACAAGATTTATACACATGACAAATAGATAAAGATATATAACATATATTTTAATTAAAATTAAAATATATAGCTATATCACAATGAACTTCAGAATATCAAGACTAAAGGGGAAAACCTTAAAAGTTACCTATACAAAAGATAATTTATGAAGATAATTCCTGTCAAAAAATAACCATCTGATATTGGACTTCTTAGTAACAACTATATATGGAACAAGAAAAATGGTCTGAGAAATAAACTTTGAACATGTAATTTTGTATTTAGTTATTCTATCGTTGAAGAGTGAAGGCAAAAATAAAGACATTTTCATATATATTATAACTTAAAGTTAGTATCTTTAGCAGGGCACCTACTGATATTTGAGTGAGACTGTACTGTATGTTGCAGAATTTTAGCAACCTTGGCCCTCACCCATAAATGCCAATAGCTCCCTCCAGTCATTTTGATAAACTGATGCCCCCACATACTTCATACAAAAGTATTGCTGATCAAGAACCACTGTTCTCCTGACTCTTAAAAATAACATCTAAAGCCTTTGCTACAAAAAGAAAAAAATCCAGAAGTGAAGGGATGTGAGAAATGTTGAACCAGCAATAAACATTGGTAATTCAAAATAACTGCTGGCTGTGAAAACAAGAATATTTATGATAAGATGATAATTATACTAAGTTTCCATGATAACAGTTTTGGAATTTGGGTGGCTGAGGGAAGAATGAAGCAAAATACGACTAAACTCTTCAGATGAGACCATAGTTCCTAACTTTTATCTTTGTTAAATGGTTAAGGTTAAGGATGTTGGGAATAGGGTGACACGACTTTAAAAGTACGAACTGAAATCAAATAAGGATGTTATCAAGCTTCAGGTCTAGGGACGGGGGGATAGGGTCGGGGTTGGATAGAACAAATAGAACCTGGTCAGTCTGACAAAGCCGAAAAAGAGACATGGAAGCATGTATTTGTCATGGAAGCATGGTAAATAAAAAGCACAAAAATATAATGTCAGAAATAACCTAACCAAAAATGAAAAGTGATACAAAACTCACTGATTAAAATATAGTAACTCTCATATTGGCTACAATCAAAACCCAGTGAAGTCACTCCTAAAATAAAATAATACACACTGGCTGAAAATAAAATGATCAAAATTATGTCATTCATTTAGCAAATATTTGTACCACATAGACTGAAAAAACAAAAACCAAAAGAAAAGAAAAACCTCTGGGATAGTCAATTAAGGGAACAAAGACAGTGCCTTCAGATTTGGATACATATTTGAGTTTTGTTGGGGCACCCACGTGATAATGACAGATAAAATCGGGAGCTCAGGAACAAAGTCTGGGCTAGAGATACAGATTCAGTGGTCGTCATTATGTTGCCAGTCAAGTCAGAAGAGTAGGCGAGATCATTCATTCCAGCATGGTGTTTCTATTGTGAAAAGGGAAGGGCATTGAGGACAAAAGCCTCTGAAATACGTATTTTTCAGTGCCAGAAAAATGAAAGGAGTCTAAATAACTGTTGACCTTTGCCAAAGCAACTGTGTATTAGAAAGAGCAGGCAGAACAAAATTCTTTATATTAAGTCTCAGGAAATAAATAAGGTGAAAATTAATACTGGAAGTAAAGTTATCCGTAGTTACCATGTCACATATACTTACCATGTCACTTGAGTCGACCAGTTATTATAAAATTGTATAACTTCCCTGAAGAATTCGTAAGATTGTCACAGTTGAGAAGAGTCTGTAAAATCAAAGACTTCATGTATATTTCATTAATTTATAGTAGGCTGGAAACTACAGAGGTTACAAGTAGCTCTGGGTGTAAAACTACTGGAAGAATTGTTCTCAAAACAGTCATACAACATTATTAGTAGTATAAGTAACTTTAATAACTGTTTAGTAGCTAATACACCTTCTAGGTAATATCAATCCTATTACGAAGAGTTTGCTGTTCTATTCAGTAAATTCAACTTTTCTTAGAAGTTAGAAACCAATGTAACATTTTTGTAACACACTTTTCAGTAGTGTTCTGAAGCTTCTTAATAAATAAGCAAACTACACAAGTCTAGTAGTTTTCTAAGCTAGGAGGAAATAAGCATCTGTAAGAAGACATTTATGTCCGTGTGAATTTACAGACAAAACTATATCTCTGCTGGTTTCTGAGATTCTAAGATGTTTAGAATAACCTCAGGTTTCAGCACAACTTCAAAACACATTTCAATACAAACTCAAAATTTCATTTATAATTTTCAGTAATAAAGTTCTATCAAATGGGACACACTTTTGTGTCACCTTCTTTGAATACTCTGCCAAAGAGTGTCACCTCCTTGAGATTACACTTCAGCCAGCTCACTTAATTTAGGTTCCCAATTTTGCCATGTTGTGGAGTGAGTTTATGAAATTCATCCTATATTTCATGATCAAATACACAAAAATTTAGAGAAAGAGGAGTTTAGATTTCTCTATATCAGGATAGATTACAAAAAGGAATAATTCGTAGGAGATTCTTTTGGAGGATAGATGCTCAGACAAATCTTTCTTCAATCACATACCAACAGGAATTCTTCAGCAAAATTACTTATTTCTGAACCTATGTTTTCTCATCTCTCAAGTGAGAATATCTACTTCAGAAGGTTGTCGTGAGCAATGAATAACTACCCAGTGCAGTACAATGTTTTTGTTTCTTCAGATTGATAGACACTCTATGCTAGGGGTTACAAAATTTTGATGATTCTGTGTTCTAAATTGGTGTTCACATTTATGGGTTGAACTAATATTAACTAGACTTTCATAAATTATAAAGAAATGGTTTTGCTCTTGTGATTTTTTTAATTCTGTGCAATTATGGCTTATCACGAGCTTGGGAAGTTGAAATAATAATTGTAAATAGTGTAGTATGTATTCCATAAGAAATAACCTTAGTAGACAATACCAGCCTTTAGATAGCAAAGAAGAACTAAATATTTTATAGGTTATCATACAGTACTTAATTTTTAATAATTTTCCAACAGCAGTAGACATGTTAAAATCTTGAAAGGTCACTCTAAAAGATTTTACTTAGTTATAAATAAAATACCTGTTAACTCTGGGAAAATGACAAGATTTAAGTAATCTAGAACTAAATAAATACATAATTATATAGGAAAGAATTGCTGAGTTTTGCTAAGCTTGTTTAGATCACTGATTCCGTTTCAGTGGGATGGTCTACTACTCAGGATGGAAAAATATGTATCATTGTGAGTTGTTAGAAATACACGGTGAAATGAGAGATTGTGCCAGTATCACTGAATAATACATTCAGAAAAATATTTTAAGCTGAAAATCTTTTATGACATGAAAATATAGGATTTTGGCAGTCTTCTAACTTGTCACATGTTAATAAACCTCATTGATACATGCTAGCATTACAGCAGAACTCATAAAAGTTCCAGTTTATGCAGAAGATGTTCATGTTCAACCATCTTTGGTCTATGTTTGTTGAGTAGTTGAATCAGTAACAGCAGTGGTAGCAGCAGCTTTCCTGGATGTAAACTCCAGTGCGCAGTGATTTGGTTTTGTATATTGCTGTACTTTTGGCACTTAGAATAGTTATGTTGCAGGTGTAAGTGCTTCATAACCGGGTTTTGAATGAATGAAAGATAACAAACACGTGTATGTTAGGCACTTCATATGTATTAAATTATTTAATCCTCATAGCAACTTCTTGAAGTATATATTATTATTATCCCCACATTTTAGGTGGAGAAACTGAAGCACAGACTAATTTGCTAGTGTCACCGCTACCGTGTTTCCCCGCAAATAAGACCTAGCCGGACAATCAGCTCTAATGTGTCTTTTGGAGCAAAAATTAATATAAGAGCCGGTCTTATTTTACTATAAGACACAGTGTAATATAATATATAATATAATATAATATAATATAATATATACCTGGTTTTATTTTACTATAAGACCTAGTATAATATAATATAATATAATATAATATAATATAATATAATATAAATATAATACCGGGTCTTATATTAATTTTTGCTCCAAAAGACGCGTTAGAGCTGATTGGCTAGGTCTTCTTTGTGGGGAAACATGGTAGTAAGTAGTAGATCTAAAATTTCAAATCAGGTATTCTGATTCCAGAGCTCTGACTTTTAACTACTGTATCTCTTCTTGTAATCAACATCTGAAGACTGTGTTTAGGCTAGAAACTTCTGAATCCAAATCATTACTGAGATGATTAATACAAGTCAGATACATACAAATATGTCACTGTATATGGATATATATGCTCACACTGGCTGTGGTTTTAATAAATTGCACTAGATTTGCCTGTTTTCCATATTTTTGCTATTATAAGTGGTATTTTATTAATTCCCATCTCAGGTTGTTTATTTCTGGTATGTAGAAATACAACTCTTATTTTTATGTTAAGAGAATCTGTACTGATGTCACTTCTCTTATTTTTAATATTGGTAATTTGTGTCTTTCTTTGTATTGATCAGTTTGGCTATAGGTTTGTCAATTTTCTTGATCTTTACCTCATAATAACGACCTGGATAAGATGAAGGAGTGCTCAGTATGAAGTTTTAGGGGAAGGTAGAGGGAACAGCACTTGGACAGTCCCTGAAAGGGGAAAATTTGGCATTTTCACAGAGAATAAACTGTAAGTGGCCCAAAATGGAAGCATGGAGAGCAGTTAGGAGACTTTTGCAACAATACAGATCAGAGAAAAATAATGATAGCTTGGACTGCTTATAATGGCTAACAAGGTAGTGACAAGTGGTTACATTCATGCAGTTTTCTACATGAATATGTAAATTAATGAACCCTCATATTTGAAAGTGTGGCTTATTTAGTGATTTTTTTTTCTTAAACACATTTCTTCACTAGAGGGTGCTGTGTAAGCATGCAATACTTTAAAGTATCATTTTCTTATTTGCTGGGAGATTGGATTTTTGAATCATCTGATTTATCAAAAGTTTTCATTTCTTTTTTTTCTGTTTTCTTCTCTTTTAAACAATACTGATGGTACTGCGTATGGTAAAATCCATGAACTTGAGTAACTGGTAATGGAAGCATTAAACCTACTGTTTCTTGTTTTCTCCCTCTTTAGGAGACTCATGACTCCAATCATGTACGCTGCCCGCGACGGTCACACCCAGGTTGTCGCTCTCCTTGTTGCTCACGGAGCAGAAGTCAATACACAGGATGAGAACGGTTACACTGTGAGAAGCCATTCTACAATGTTCCTTCTGATCTTGTTAGCAGTAGTAGACCACAAAAAAGTTCCTCAGAAGTAAAAATTACAGAAGGGCTGGGGTATAAATGCTGTTTGATGAAGAAAAGCAACAGCTGAAATAGAAAAAAAGGAATTCTCTGACTCCCTTGGTCCTCACCCTTGATACAGGAGCTATAACACACAACAAAGCCTGAGCTCTGGAATATGCATAGAATTCTTTTTCATAGAAAACAGTTCAGCAATTGGGAGATAAATCGTTTTATTATATAACATCACTTGAGTATGTAAATCATTTGCTTTTATAAAAACAGTGAGCACTGGAAGTCTGCTTTGTAATTACAACTTTGGAAATATGTTTATATTGTGAGCTGCAGAGATTGCATCGTTTCATGAATTAACCATGTCATTCTTTCTATTGTGCCCTAAAGACTGTTCTCTCTGCCTCATGTACAGGCCCTCTCTTTAAACAGCCTCCTCCCCCCTCCTCCCACTTTTACAGGCTTTAACATGGGCAGCACGTCAGGGTCATAAAAATGTAGTTTTGAAGTTGCTTGAACTTGGAGCTAATAAAATGCTACAAACCAAAGATGGAAAGACACCAAGCGAGATTGCAAAAAGAAATAAACATGTAGAGGTATCCTTTTATATATTAAACGAATTTTTCTATGGCATGTTACGTTATCATTTGTAGACTTTGATATAATTTTGCTAGAATTCACAACTGTAATAGCATATCTGGCTATTATTAAATGTTTAAATATGTCATTTTCCTTCAGTCAGGTACTGAAAACTTTATTTTACTGGAGTATTCATCTTTTACTAAATAAGAGGTATTTATAATGTGGTAATTTAAAAGCTATATGAAGGGTTAATAAAGTCGTATTCTGGCCCTAGATATAAAATTATAATCGACTATTTATTAAACATTTCAAACTGGTCCAGATTTTTAAAAATTAATTGGTGTATTAAGAAAGCTAGCAGAACTTCAAAATTTGAACATGTAATTAAAATATCAGTTTTAAATTTTAATTACTACATATTGGACAATTTAAAAATTAAATCCTTTAAGCTACATTTACTTCTATACATGTAACAAGGTATATAATAAAGTGATAACATATTTAGGTATATATCTACTGTCACTCAGATGTTAAAGTCAATAATAAATATTTCCCATACATTAAATTACTGTACTAATCATAAACTTTTGTTCTGATTATTAAAACTTTCAGCCAAAGGTCTATAATTTCTAAGCAAGAATCAAATACAGTACAACTGTAAAACTAAGTTATATCATTCAAGAGCCTCAAAAACTGAGTTTCTGATTTTGAAAGCATGTGATGTTTCAAAGGTTCCATCGTATAATAATCAGACCATACCTCTTCTACTGCATGTAAAATAACTTTTTCCATTTTTTTAGCGATCATATAAATATGCCTATCATTTTCAAACTGATACCTACATTTCCAAAATCATTCTAGAGTAAATGCTGATCACTAAAGCTCTGTGAGACTTCAAGAAGAAATTTGCAGTTTTCTTTTAGGCTTTGAAAATTTCAAGACTTTTAATTAGTTTGCTGCATTATTAAATTTAGGGTACATGACACTGAATTTGACATATTAAGAAATTTATGAACATCAAAGATTATTTTGAGTCATAAATTGTTTCTTAAAGTGAGATTTGATTTTGTATTTTGGCTGATTATGTGACATAACCTTGACTTACTAAAAAGTTAGATTTTAAAACTAATGAATTTCACTATATCTCTTTGACATATATAGTTGGGATTGGTATACAATTAGTAATGTTTATTACTTCCTCCCACTTACCAATGTACTTAAAGTACTACCTTAGGACTTAATCTGAATCACTTACCAAAATGGAAATTTTAGTTTTGTTTTATATCTTATGGAAAATATTAACTAGTATCTTCATTTAATTTTTATTATTTGAATTAGATGTACTTTTATTATTATTATTATTATTATTATTATTATTATTTTACATCGAGGAAATACTTGCTTGATTTTTAAAGTTATTCTCAGGGCAATAAGTTGTGAAAGATTGGAAAAATTTTCTTTGTAGGTATAAAACAATCATATACTTAATTTCTTTTACGTGTAGGTGGTGGTATATAATAGTGTTAACTATATTTAAATGGCTTACCTTTTTTTCAGATCTTCAGCTTTCTTTCTTTGACTTTAAATCCATTGGAAGGAAAACTTCAGCAACTAACTAAAGAAGAGACTATTTGTAAACTATTGACAACGGATTCTGATAAAGAAAAAGATAACATATTTAGGTAACATAAAATGTTTTTGTTCAACAGAGTACTTATAAATGAGTAAAAATTGTGCGTGTTTTTTTATTTCTAGTAAATGTGATGACATTTAAAATACATGATATTTTAAATTTTCACAAGCATTTTTAAATATCACTTAAAAAGTATGGATTTTAAGTGCTTTGCTTTCTAGAATTTTATTTTTTTTTAATTAAATTTATTGGGGTGACGTGGTTAATAAATTACATAGGTTTCAAGTGTACAGTTTTATAATACATCACCTGTATATTACATTATGTGTTCTCCAGAATTTTAGAAAAATTTTATATATGTGTACTAACAATAATGAGAATAATTTTTTACTTTACATAAAATACCCATAATAAAATTTATTTCTGAAAGGTTTTAAGATATTTTTGTTAGTGTTCACGTTATACCGAATCTTGCTTTCTAATTCTTTCTAGCAGATTTCAGATTTTATAAGCTAAAATTAAAAATTATTTTTCCCTGAACACCTTTGTTCAGTACAAGCTACAAAATTATTGTCTATTTATCCACATTTAAAATTATTATTAAATTCTTACTTCCTGTAATTGAAGAGATTTTCATGTATAGAGATCTTACAAGGAATACGCATATACATATTGGCAGATATTTTTATTCTTAGGAAAGATGAGCTATAGTTTACTATCACAATTTTCTCTGTTTACTTACGTCTTCACTCAAGAAAATATTCCTTGATGTAACATAGGTCTGGTGTGTAAATATGCAGATATATCCTACATAAATTCATTTTTACTCATTCTCTCTCTTCATTATAAATATGTATTTATTTGTGCATTTATAGTCTTCTGAAATTGACATTGCTATAAATATATGTAGTTCATATACAGCACTTGGAGATCTGGAAATATTTTTGCACGGTCTTGGACTTGAACATATGACAGATTTATTAAAGGTAAGATTATATAAGCTACAATGAGTTATGTATGTATGTTTATTTGTTGCTTAACATAACATTAATTCATAAGCATGCTTATGAAAGAATCCCAAAGGTACTTTTCTCCATAATTTGTAGTACATCCCATTTTGAACTTGTAAGCATTTCAAAAATTATTCTAGAAATTTACATAAATTAGAATCTGGCTGTATTAACAGCTTTTCCCCACTGCCTAAAGCTTCACAGAACTCCTGCTGGTACATCAAAACCCTCAGTTTGTTTTTGCAGTTGCTGTATAGAATATTGGAAGAAGCATGATTTTTAATCCCAACAAACCTGGTATGAGAGTCTACTTTAAAGATTATTAACTAAAATATGTTCCTTAAATCTTTTTTTTTTATAAGGATAAATACCTAACGTCGGGTTGTCACAGAGATTAAATTCGTATGCCAAGCACTGTTGTACGTACTTCAGGCGAGCATTGTGGGATTCGAGTAGATGATAGTCATGAGCCAGTTAGCTGGTACTGAAGCATTCAAGTGCCACTTAAGACAGACGGGCTCTCCTTAGGAAGATGCACATTCTGTTTAGGTGGCTCAGAACTCCACTTCATGGTACAAGAAACTTCTGAATTGAGAAATACTGAGTACAACTAAATGTTATTGATCGTTTCATGTGATGCAATTAGAAACTTAAATATTCATAAAATATAATTTCTGTCAAATTTTATAGAGCTATTTTTCTTTCCATGTAAGTGAATATAAGTTATAATAATTTTCTTTGAAGCTGGAAAACTAGCTATGTTTATACTTTTTAAGGTAATTATACATAGTATGACTCTCATTACTACCAGCCCAGTAGTATAGATCGGTACCTGCTTATTCTATCTTCTTATTCTATCTAGAAAGTTGAAAGTTGTTTAGGAGGGTAACATACAACTGACTAACTTATGTACATGTGACTACTTCCCCTTCTACTGTTTCATTTATATTGAAAGGTGGCATTTTTTTCCCTTTTCTACAGGAAAGGGATATAACTTTAAGACATCTTTTGACCATGAAGAAAGATGAGTTTACAAAGGTATCAATTTTAAAAACTGCAGACATTATCTTTCATATTTCTAAAATTGTAGAGCCTTTTATTTTCTATTTTTAAAATCCTAGAATTATAGACTGAGTGATCTTTTGCTAGCTTCTTAATTAGATAATGATTATAAAAAACCATATGTAAAATACTGTTACAGTATTAACTTACTTTAAGGACATTTAAAGTCTTAAAAGTTGGTTTTTGTTTTAGTCATGACATTTCAACTAAAACTCGTGCTTCATTCTAAATATGAATTAGATTTGTACAACAGGTTACTTAGAAATAAGAGGAGTTTCTTTGCGTATGTGGGTATGAGCACGTGTTGTCCAAATACTGCCTTTGGCTGGGTTCTCAAAATGATCAAGACCTGTTATTTTATCATCTAGTATTATCAAGTAACAATTTGAAAATACTGTGGGAAATATGAGAGATACTTTAATAAATAGGATACCTAAAAAATAATGAGCTTCCTGAATGCACTGGAACACATTGGCATGGGCACACTGGAAACTTGAAATCTTTAGTATCACTGAAAATCAAAATAAGCATATTCCTTAGCTAAATCCAGGATAGAAAATGTAGTTCATACTAAAGGAACCATACAGACAAAAAGAAGACAGTTCTCACTTAATCACTGATCATTTTAATTAATGTTTTGAAGAAAAAACTGTTTTACTGTGGGTTTTTTGGTAAGATTATATATTAAAGTGTAGTAATTTGTCTTTAGAATCCATCATGATTGTTATATATAGTAACTACAGTTACTGTATATTTAAATATTTTAATGATGTAACCTCAAAGTTACAAGCAAATCATATATTTTTCAGTTTGTTATTATTTAAATATGTATTTTTTTCAAGGTGTAAATTAATCAAGTAGGAAACTTCTTGAGTAATTCTGAATAGCAAATTATTCAAGTATGGCTATCTTATTGCATCTTGAAATTATTTCTATTTAGAATGGAATTACCAGTAGAGATCAGCAGAAAATTCTGGATGCTCTTAAAGAACTGCAGGTAGATGAGATAAAATTTGGAGAATTACCTGAAGTGACAAAGTTGGAAATCAGGTAAAATTAACTTATTGGTTTACATTAATATTGTTTAGAACCAACTGTTCTTTTTTAGTTTAATTTTGACAATGTCTGAGTCATTTTACTTGATGACATCATTTCCCCAGGTAAATGGTTAGTTCATTTTGCAGCATACTGTGTTCTAAAATGGGAGGTACTTTATAAAGACAATTTTTAAAAAGTCAGTTTACTAAGAAGCAAAACAATACATCTTCTTGTTAACTCACATAAAATCATTTATTTTTTTTCCATTGCATTTTGTTACATGAACTATATAAGAGACTCCATGCTTTTCATGGTATAACTCTTATTCTCTTTAAATCATTTTAAGTGTCAAATGGAAAATTCAAAGTAGTGATAGTTTCACTTAGGGCAATAAAAGTGTTTCTCATGTAGCTCAGCTCCATTTTCAGCTTATTCTTTAAGAAATTATGTTATCGACCTATAAAGTTCATTTTCAATATTATACACTTGTCAAGCACTGATTATTAGTAATATTAGTAATCTAAACATCTATTTTGAAAGCAATATTTTATTTTATTAATATATTATGGGTCAGTAAAGGATTTTAACTTTTTATTTGAAATAATTATAGATTCATAGGAAACTTTACAGGAAGATACACCGAGAGGTCCCATGCACCCTTCACCCAGTCTCACCCAATGTTAATATCTTGCATAACTATAGGACAATATCAAAGCCAGAAAACTGATGCTGGTACAATCCACAGAGCTTATTCGTGTTTCACCAGTTATGTATGTACTCATTGGTATGTATGTGTATAGCTCTGTGCAGTTTTATCACGTGTGTAGCGTTATATAACTGCTTCCATAATCAGTACACCTGAGAGCATTACCACAAGGCTCCCTCATATTACCCCTTCGAGCCACACCCATCCCTCCCCTCATCTCTAACCCCTAGCAACCAATAATTTGTTATCCATTTTTAAAATGATGTTATTTCATGAATGCTACATATGTGGAATCAAACAGTATGTTGTATCCTTTTTTGATTAGCTTCTTTTCAGTCAGCCTAATTTCCTTGAGGTTCATCCAAGTTATATCCTATAAAATATAATACTTACGAAGGCAGTAGTATCATTACTAGTTAGCCAGCCTAAAACTAACATAGCAACTATGATAAACATTAAACACATGAATAATAAATATCTGCACCACTTTGGTATTTAGAGAACTCTTCCAGGGGATAATTTAGATGATCCAGATTTCTTAAAAATTTTATTGCAATGTTAAATTATTTCCCTTTCTCTTAATGTATCTCCTTATAACAAGATCTATATTCAAAATAATGCCTTGTCACTGTTTCAAAATAATACAGCTCTCAAATATTTACACACATTGTGAAGGATTTCAGTTGTGAGGATTTAAAATCAGCAAACCTTGAATCACTTAGTTCATTTTCTTTACTTTTTGAATTTATTGTTTCTATGAAGGAATATTCTAAGTTCTACATGACTGACTTGCAAATTAAATTTTTTAATATAACTGATTTGTATGATGGCAGAATTGCCTGTATGAATTTACTTTGTGAGATTTAATAAACTTAAAGAATGTGCAGAATCCTGAATGGTTTACTTATTAAAACTGCTGAATTTTTGAAAAATAAAACTGGCAGACATATATTTCAGGAATTTGACCTTGTTATTAAATCACAGACTTTGTTTACATGCTGTTATGGAAAAGGTTTTACTTTCCATTTGTTCAAAGTCATTCTTTAAAGAAGAAATTAGTCATTAAGTCATAAGAAAACTAACAGCAAGAAAAGTTGAACTGATTGATTATAATGTGACTTCAACAATTTACTGATTCATTTAAGATACTTTTCTTCTATGTGTTAAATTTTCTAAAATAGCCTCTTTTACAGGAATACATGCACCATGCATTTACTTTTTTCTACACTTAGCCTTAGTATGTTTGCAGAATTATAGAATGCAGTTTACAAGTATTATAACCATTCTTACTTATTTGAGATATTTTGAACAGCAATAGTTATGTTTTCATTCATGTCTTGACATTTTCAACAGTTTCTGCCCAGACCTTTTCTCTGAGCCTATCTGACATCTACTTGAATATATCAAAGGCTTCTCAAAATTATATCCATTAAGGAAACTGTTTGTCCTTCAAAAAGAAAAATCTGTATAGATGCAGAATTTTATGTAAAAATATATTGTTCACATCTATTATTTATAAACATTCTAAAATTGGACAGTAAAAATATTTAACATCAGGGGAACTGTTGAATTACATTGCATCAATACAATTATTTTATTGTCATTTAAATTATTTTGAGACAATGTCATGGGAAAATACTCATAATAAGTATAAAAGGGACAATACAAAGTGGTGTGTGAGGTATCATGCCAGTTATATATATGCATATGAAAAATACTGGAAGAAAATGTGTACTATAAGAAAATATTTTTGAAGAAAATAGTATCGGTCATTATCTTTAGATAAAGAGTATTGGTCCTTTTAATTTTTTTAGATGTTCTACAATGAGCACATAGTGTGTTTATTTGGATAAATTTTATCCTAACACTTGACTTCCCACTTTAAAACTATGGCCTGTTGTTTTAGTCAGCTTATACTATGTTATGCTGCAATAACAAAGAACATAAATCTAAATGACTTACAGTAACAGTTTATTTATTTATTTATTTACAAAGTTTATTTCTTGACCACCTATAACATGGGTCAGCTGCCAGTGGCTCTCCTCCTTGTTATTATTCTGAGAAGGGGCTGGAGAAACAGCTCCAACTGGGACATGCTGCTCTTGTGGCAAAAGGAAAAGAGATGTGGCACAACAAGTCAGTGGCCCTTAAAGCTCTGTTCAAAAGTTAAACGTCACTTCCAGTTATGTTTTATTTGCCAAAGCCTATCACAGGCCAGGCCTTACGTCACTGGGGCATGAAGTATAATCGTCTGGCAGAAAGAGGACTGGGAGTGTTTGGCTCCGTAGAAAATACATGATAACTCAGTTAGATAATACAGTCTACCATATGCCATATCTGCTTATTTTGAAGTCTTTGAATAGGTACAGAATGATCAGGGCTGCCATGGAAAGGTATATAGGGTGAATGCTTGCATAGTTCCGGGGTGTGGGGGGGGCACCCATTCACACAGTGTATGATGAATGGTACACTATACAGCTGTGTTTTTACCACTTGCCTACCCATATTCAGAGGCTCTGAACATGTTATATCACAATTTTCCTTTCATTTTTTAAGGCTAATTATGTTCATAATATTACTTGCTTATTTGAACTAGGTTGTTAACTGTCAATCTTACTTTGTTCAGAATAAGAGTTTATATTCCACATAAATATGGGTGAGTGCCTATCTAGAATTATCTACCTGCTCTCAGTTGACATTTTGAATGACAGTTCTCAATGGATCTTAATTTCCTTGAGCAGTAAAATATACACAGGACATTAATGAATTACTCTGAGTAATTATTCTTTTTATTGATAACAAATAAAACTTGAGTATTTAAAGAGCACTAAGTGTACCTTATATAAATGTTACATAGAAACAAAATTAATATAAGTAATGACTTGTTGTCTTGAAAGAAATATGCTCAAGTTCTTTTGTTTCATATGGTAAAGATCAGAAAGAAAATGGAATGAAGAATTATATTTGTTTTGAAAATGCCTTTATAAATACCACTTTTGCTAAATAGAACAAGAGCTTATCTAAATTTTTAAATTTCTATTTGCTTTTATAAAGCAACCATCAAACACTTCTCATTGTTGGTGACTTGATTATATAGATACAACTTTATGCTCATAAAGTTTAAAGTATTTTATATAAACTGTTTATTTTTCATCCTGATAGCTAAGAAAAAAGACTTGTTTTAAATTACAATACTATGAAAGTCCTAGCAGTGTGTCTTAGAGGAAAGTCTGCTGGTCAGTTTTATTGGAAGCCGACCTTGCGGTAACCTTGTGTGCCCGTTAGAGCCCTTCCTTCCAGAGACAGTATGAGGAAACGCTGCATGGGGTAGAGTCAGACGTTCTGCCTTAGAGAACTGCGTTTAGACTCAGAAGTACCTTGCGGTCCCATAGTAGTACCTTTTTGTGCCTTTTTATTATAGTAGATACTGCTAAATGACTGTGAAGAAAGTTCACTTTGCACACTTGTCAACTCTTGGTATGAATGATTTTAATTGTTCTCATTCCACTAGAAGATAACAACTTATTTTATTGTAATCCCATGTTTGTTATCTATTTAAATTTCATTTTTTCTCTCTGCATTACCTATTCATGTGTTTCGTTCACTTTTCTGTTGGGTTAAATAAGTTTCTGTGTAGCTTTTACTGTATATTGGCTTCTGTCACTGAAACTAATCTAGACACCAGTGTCTCTTCATTGCCAGAATCAGTAGATTTATCTGAGTTATTTAACATGCTTGACCTTTTCTTGAATCCATCCCCTTCACAGCCTTTCATAACAGCCCTTACCTCCTGATTTCTTTCCTTCTGAGGCTGCTTTTCCTCTGATAGCTTTTTTGTTCTGCCCCTATTAGCTCTCCCTGTTTATATTCGGTATCCTTTATCTTTGTGGTCTTCTCCATGACCATAGTTCTGATGTCCGCTGGGGACCGGATTTCAAATGCCTCTAACATCGCCGTCGTCTGTGCCCACAGTCACAATTGAAGGCAAGACTGAATTTATGTTAGAGGTTTGGGAAAAGAAAGATGTCATTTTTCCCAGCTCCTTGAATTATCTCTAGCCTCATGAGTCTGTGGTCCCCAGGATAAGTACCCTACACGACTGACATTTTCTCCTTCTTACTGGCCGCTGTCACCTACATGTCTCATTGCCATCATCATTATAATTAAGTTTGTTTGAATGCCATCTATGTTCGAGATAAAATGCTACCATAGATGCTTTTCATACATTGTCTCTTTCCGTCTTCCTGACAGTCCTATTGTCTCAATTCAAGATATATGGAAATATTTGGCTGAAGATTAGTCTTGCCCAAGATCATAAGTGTGGAAGCTGAATTCAGACTTAGGTCTTCCCGACTCTAGAGTCTGTTTTCTTAATCATTATGCCATAATGTTTGGTTTTACCTCACTTTCTTCCCTACCACCTACCCCCAAACTCACTTCCCTGCATGGTGGTAACCACCTTCCACGGAAACCAAAAAGCTTAGAATCATCCTAGATGCCTCCTTCTACATGCAGTCCATCACCAGGTTTTACAGTTTATTCTCCTGACTCTTTCCTAAACCACCATTCTCCCCTTCCCCCGCCCCAATCAGACTGCGGCTGCCAGACCCTCAGTTTAAGCTTTCCTTCGTTGTCTCTTAGATGGAGTAGTCTCCTAATTCTCTCTACTTCCACTTTTGTGTTCCTTTAATCCACCACTCCCAAAATAAGCTTTCTCATACAAAAAAAATCTGATTTTCTACATTCTTGTTTAAAATCCTTTAATAGTACATTATCAAAAAGATAAAATTCAGTTCCGTAGCATGTCACAAAAATTCCTTAAATAAATGGTTGTATTCAGCCTCTTTTCCTACTACTTTCTCATAATTCTGCATTAGTTATATCTTGATGACTTCCTACTCCCATACTTTTGTACCTGCTATTCCCTTCATCCAAAACTCCTTCTCTTCTTTCCTACCTGCCAAACTTAGTCTAAAGCTCCAGACTCAGTTGAAGTTATCTCTCTAATCATTACTAATTCCCTAGTCACGTTATACCAAGTTCATTATCTCTGAGTTTTAGATAACAACATCTACCTTACTGAGTTGTTGGGAGGAATTTAAAAAAATAATAAACATCAAATAATGAGTGCAGTGCCTTCACATAGTAAATACTCCAAATTGGTACTTTTATATTCCTTCTTTGTATGTCCCTGTGAGTAATGATTTTAGAATTTTCTGTCTGCCTCTCCTCCTGAACTTTGAGATCCTCAAGGGTGGAGATTCAGTGTTCTTTGTATACTCAATGTCTATTTCAGTTGCTAATACATATTAGCCATTCTATAAATACTTCTTAGAGAATCTAATAAGTGTTATGACTAGACATTGAGTAACTAGCCTAATAGAATGAAGTAAACTGCTCATGTAAGTGATTCCTGTTTGTTTCCTCTCTTTAGTGGTGATGAATTCCTCAACTTTCTTCTAAAATTAAACAAACAATGTCGCCATTTAATAACAGCGGTACAGAATATCATTACTGAGTTGCCTGTAAATTCTCACAAGGTATTCTACAAGTTATTAAATGAAGAAAAGTATGAATGCTGAAGAACATTCCAGATAAGTCAGTGATAATTCAGTAAACAGTGGTTATCTGGTAAAATTGTATCTAAATCGTATAATATCTAAATAAGTCAATATGTTTAATATTACTCTTTTACATACTAATTAATTGAAAAACTCTGTCTTTTATCCCTCAAGAAAAGGAAAATAAGTCAGACTAAAGATTAAACTGATCTGTGTATTGAACTTACCATTCGTTCCTAAGGGAATTTAATTGTTTAAAATACAAAGTGACAGGAGACCCAAGTGAAAGTTGAAACAAAACAGTGTGTTGAGTGTTATTAAAAACTATATCAATATAAGAGTTTTTTAATAAAGAAAATTTTAAATAGAGAAAGTGCAAATGACCTGTAAAAGCAAACTTATTTTGTAGCTTTTCATGTGATTTGGCTTTAGCTATTTGTCGATAGTGAAAAAATTTTAATGTACTTGTTTTCATGTAATTTTCATGTAACACTAACATGGGAATCATGTCATTCTTAAAACTTTCATGAATTTACTTTTTCACCATAAATATTACTATTATTAATATTAGTCTTCATAACGTTATATATACTTTATGCATTTAGTAAATGCATTCAGGAAACCTAATTAGACTATTTGTATAAAATTACTGACTTCTTTTTGGTGTCAGGATTTATCCTGAACAAAAAATGGGCTTCAGTTAAATAATTTAATGTTTGAAAGTGTTGTATAATTCTGGGGGCTATAAAGTTGTGAAAGTTGTTTCCTATTCTTTAAAATATAACTTTTGAAAATATTAACAGATAGTACTCGAATGGGCTTCTCCTCGGAATTTTACTTCAGTTTGTGAAGAACTGATTAGTAATGTTGAAGATTTGAATGAAGAGGTCTGCAAACTAAAAGATTTAATTCAGAAGGTATATATTAAACATAAAAAGTGGGGAAATGATTTGCAGCATTGTATGTTAGACAATGAAGTAATTCTGACTAAAGCATCTTTAGCTCCCACTAGACAGTAGGAAAGAGGACAGTTTCCAAAGGAACAAATATACATAGGAAACAGACTTTGTTGGTCATTTAAGAATTGCATACTAAAAGAACAATGACATGTCATATTCATCTTTTAAATTAGCAGGGAGAAATGTATTACTCTACTAGAGTTCACCAAACCGATATTCTTGTGTGAGACTGCTGTCACAGCCCCTTTCAGAAACATTTTGACAAGATGTGCCAAGAATGATAAAAATACATCTTTCAGTAGTAGTTTAATGATTCCAAAATTGTACGTATAAGTATCTTGTACTATCAGAATGATTAAATAAATTGTGGTACACTTATTTATGGTAATGCCATGCAGCCAATTGAAAAAATAATGAAAATTAAATATCAACTTGTTAAAGGTATGAAGTTATATTTGTAAATTTTACTTACTTGTAAATGTACAGATAAAAAATTACCCAAATGAAAGTTTATTAGCTCTGTTAATGACGTAGGATTGTGGATGAAATATTCCTTCTGTTTTTTAGACTTTCTACGATATGTTTTATAATTTAACCTTTTTTAAAAGTATGGGCTTTTTTGGTTCTTGTTTCTATACTCATATAAAAATATATATCTAGATTTAAAGACAGATGATTCTGCCCCCCTTGAAGAAAATTGGCTAAAACAAAATCTAAATGGGGAACTTTTTGGAAGATAGGTAATAAAGGAAAACATTTTCACTTGACTAAAGAATTCACTTCTGAGTTCTCCAAGTCTATTTAATATGTTTGATATCTAGGTTTTTTAAATATATGATATGAACATTAGATTTGCATTAAATTTTTATAGTATCAACCCATAAGTCATTTAATATTTTCATTAATATTTTTCATCAAAAGTTTTCCTCAGAATACATCATCAAAGTAATTTTATACATCATCAAAGTAATTTGTCATTCTAGCTGTTAACATATGTTCAGTCAAAAAGAGTCTTTTTAAAAAGTGAGCAGAAAAGTAGAATAGACATTTTAAATGGGGCAAAAGAGAAATTACTTCAAAGTTCTTGTAGAAGATAACTCCAGAGAACTTGTATTATCTCTGACATTTAATCATTCAACCAACATAAGAGTGCCTCCTATATGTCAGGCAAACTATGCTACACAGGCTAGAGAGAGCCTGAACTAGCTGACAATATGGAAATTATAGCAGAGTTCATCTTCACTACCTCCATTATCTAGAAGAATTGAAGGAAAATTTTATTGATTTTACTTGATAGGGTGTTTTTCATGGGAATCCAAGGGAAATACAGAAGGATTTATGTAAAAATACTTCCTGCAAAGCATCAACCTTTAATGTATAATATAGGAAATTCCCCAAGTCATCTTTGCCTCATATTGCTAATCATTTGGCTTCTTCAGGATGAGCTAAAAACATTTGTTGGGGGGTGAAGAATTGGGATGAAATGAGAGAGAGAGAGAGAGAGAGAGAGAAGAGAGAGAGACCAGATTTTCTTAAAGGAGTGAAATTAGGAAACTGCTTTAAGGGTGGTTTTAACTCCAAAACATAAATAATTCAATGAGGTACCATAATATTTATTTTAATAATGTGTACAGTAAACAGAAATTTTAGCTTTCTTTAGCTAAATGGAAGGCCTTTTTTTGTAACCACCCTTACCTTGAATCTGTACATTTCTATGTAAGGACTAGCGTTGAAAACACATTCACTGGTTTATAATAATGGCAGATACAGTTCTTTGGGCAGGAAAGTTAATTTTGGAACAAGCTAGTGCATTGGTTTTTCTGGATTAGTCTTAAACAAGTAGTAATCACCATAGTGAGATTTGATTTAAAGAACTGTGAAGGCTTCCAAATTTGTAAATATGCTATCGTGACTGTTTAGCTTATGAAATTTCAGAGTTTACCAATAAACTGAAGGGGATTTTTTAAAAAGAACCATATGAGTTATCATAGATAAGTGCATGGAGGTAACAAAGGGAGAGGGTGGGAGAGGTCAAGGCTAGACTTTAGCACCACATCACTCTCTTTCAAACCAACACACTGACATGCTCCTGTCAGAAGGGTCATTCTAAGTAATTGGTTAATAAAAGGAATGATTGTGTCAGGATTCAGTAAATGGAGCATCAGTGTCAGAAAGGAATCTGTGGCTGAATGAAGCCATTTGGAAGTTAGACCAAGAATACAGTATTAGTGACATTGGCATTGAAGTCCGTTTCTGCTATAAATTTAAAATTAATTTTGCAAGCTTTTTAAATTAAATATTTACACTGTAGATTTTAGAAGTAGTTATTCTTGCTAATGTTGAAAGTATTCGTCACCACTCCGGCACAGGATGCTTCTAGTAAATATTCCTCTGTGAATGTGCCTGATTGTTTTTATCTTTCAAGGATCTTTTGGTTTCTGTTCATTCTCCCTCTTCTGCCTCTCCCCCAACAACTGTCTAATCTCTTCTCCTTCTCCCCACACCCCGGCATGCACATACACACATAAGTTGGGGGACCTTCTTTAGCAAGAAAGTTCTATGTATGGGAATTGAGCAACTGACTGGGCCATGTATTTTCATTGTTGAGAAGTACTAAAAGAACCACTTAAGTTTTTGTTAACATTTGCTTTTGCAATTATATTTAAATAAAAAATTAAACTTCTAACATTAGCATCAAACCTTCCAGTTTTTATTAAATTTCATGCATCATAGGTACGCTAAAGAATCGTGAACTTTTTTTGTAAGAAATCAATTGATATTTAATACATAAGGAAAAAAGTAACAATTGTCATTCCTTATAGGTCAAAATAGAAACTTTAGCATTATGGGAATTTTATTTCATGACATAAAAACATGATATGAAAACATAATAATCTATGAGAGCATTTATTTTTAAAGTGAAACTAATGATTTACTATATAAATGACTCCTGGGGAAAGAAAGGCTGTCTCTCAAGACATACATGTTCACTTTAAATCTTCCTTAGGAATCTTCTATTGGCTTACATCTAAACCAAGTGTGTATTATTATGGGGATATTATCATCTTTCTAAAAACCAAATACATTTCTATTTTTAGTGTATTATACATTAACTCTTTTTTCCCCCCTATCCTAAACATCAGTTGCAAAATGAAAGAGAAAATGATCCAACTCATATACCATTAATAGAAGAAGTATCTACATGGAATAGTGGAATTTTGAAGAGGACGGCTCTTGCAGTATGCGGGTTTGGGTTTCTTCTCTTCATTTGCAAGCTAACTTTCCAGAGAAAATAATCTTAATATTTGTTTTGAGTAATGTATGTATGTCTTACTCAAGTTACCTAAAAACATTGCTTTTTTCCTTTTTTTCAATCATTTGTGGCACTATATAATTACATTCTTTGCCAATACTTCATAGGAAATATTATAACATCACAGAGCGGGAAGTTGTTCTTTAGAAAGTGGTTTGTTGGTTTGAGTTAAAATATAATTTGTTATATGTTTATGTTAATTTTGATCAAGTGGTAAGTTATAAGTGATTCTCAAGTTTGATCCTATGACTCTAAATCACATTCAAAATAAAAGTTTTATCTAATAGTCTTTGACATCTAAAAAAGTGTGTTTATTTGTCACAATGAATCTTACAGAATCTGTAAAGTGTTCATAAATCAATAGCTATTTTTTAATCCTTATTTTCCTTCTCACTATTATGTAAGAAGGAATTTCTTACTTAATTTTTTAGTTATATAACATCTTTAGGAAATTACTAATTTTGGAAGTATTCCAGAGAATGTAAAGGATAAAGATAAAATGTAAAATTTTTGAATTATGCATTAAATACCTAGGGGAAATATTTTAGATATAAAGTAAAAAGAAGAAAACTCAGAGAATAGTGTGGAAATCACAAAATACTTAGAATTTTTTATCTAATGTACTTAACGGGAACCTATGACACTATGTGGAACATTCTTGAGGATGTTATGAAAATGAATGGCATTTGGCATATAATTTCTCATATCAATCTAAAGAAGTAATACACAGTTTCTCTTTTTTTTCCAAAATCAAAATAATACTCAGATTTTAAAAGTGATAATAAAAAGGGCAGGCCCAATTTAGCAGGGAACATAGTAGTTAAATCGTGCTTGACTGAGTACCATAACTTAGAACAGATTCAGTTGATCCAACTATTGAAATGTAAACGTCAAGCAAAGGGAAAAAACTGTGGAAAGAACAGTGTAAGGAACTACAATTAGTAGCAATTTCTGCTCTTGATTATACCAGAGTAGCAAGACTTGAATCATGATTCTTTTTCTGAAAATATATTCAACTACGTATCATTGGAAAGAATTGGTGTCTGACATTTTAACCTAAGTGCCATAGCAAGACATATATTTTTTCAGATATCCCTCATTTAAATGGTTTCAAGACTTAGAACTAAACTGGAATATGGATAGGAGAATAGCTTTTTTTAACACAGATCATGTTTCCTACTAGCACTTGCTTAGGTAAATAGAAGGTGTTTAATAAAAGGCGCTTGGTTTCCTTTTATTAAAAAAAAAAAAAAAAAACCTAGGAAAATGGGCAGCCGGATGGCTCAGTTGGTTAGAGCATGAGCTCGCAACAAGGTTCAGTTCCCACATAGGATGGTCGGCTGCGCCCCTGCAACTAAGGTTGAAAATGGCGACTGGAGTTGGAGCTGAGCTATGCCGTCCACAGCTAGATTGAAGGACAACGACTTGGAGATGGTGGGCACTGTTCCCTAGTGTTCCCCAATTAAAAACAAACAAAAAGAAATTTAGGAAAATGACAGACATACCACCTGATTACCTACTTACACTAAATGGTCTTTCACCTCAGTTCATCTTAAAGATGATCATACTTCTGCTGGCTGGATGGGTCACTGTTTTTTTCCTCTGACCAAACCAAATCATATGCATCTATCAAATAGAGGATAAACTATTAAAATACAAATTAATAAAATATTTGCTTTCTGAAAGGACTTACCACAGAATCCCGTATAATAGTGATCTGCCCTATTGGCTATTCAGAAGAAAGAAATATTTCCCTTGACACACAGTATTTTTATTCCCTTGACACACAGTATAATCTTCAGATTAGAGACTGAAAATAAGTAGGGCAGCATTTGTGATTGTTTCTTCATGGTAAAGTATCAGTAGACTAAATAAGATTTTCCAAATGGTTCGTTTGATACTGGTGGTTTTATCTAGCCTGTAAGTCTCTTCCTACTCTGATTATTTGACCTGATTACAGTGCTTTACTACGACGTGGGTATCACTCCTGGAATATTAATTCTTCTAGAAGGTAGCTCAGTACAAATCATTTTTCTTCTTCAAACAAGTTCCATAGAGACCTCCCTAAAACCACAGATAGAAATGTTGTAAACCAAGTTTTAATTCTATGTACTTGAGAGTAGTAAAACTTTATTAATTAGTATTTAATTTTTAATTAGTTGGGATCAGATGTTTCTATATCTTTGGAATTCAGATAATCCATTATAAGCAGCTGTTGGGGTGCAGGTATCTTTCAAGGAGAAGCATGCTTACTTGCCACTATTTTTTTGACTGTGTAGAGAATTTTATGACTTCACAGTATTCTCATTAGGAGGAGATGCCAGGAGAATTTCTGAAGTTAGTCGAGAGAATAATTGCTAACAGGAATTATAATCACAAGGCTGAAAGACAACCCAAAGTAATTAGAATGTTTAGCGAGAACGGTGAACTGCATCTATGAACACCCAAAGAAAACTAGAGAAAAGTCCTCACAGTGACCATGAAGGACGAGAGGGGAGGCCGCATCAAACTAGCTTGATAGCTTCTCACACATGAGGCGCTTCATAAGTGCTGTTTCGGCAGGAATCCATCACACGTGGGAATTTCAGAAATCATAGGATAGCAGGAATTTAAATGCTGCTGGATATAAGGGGACAAGTGAAGGGGCAGTTCTGTTTAGACTCTGATTTCCTTTCTCAAGGGTTCTTAATGCATTTGCATGGCAGAAGCAGTCCAGCTTTGCTTGCCACTCTTCCGAAGTGGCAACTTAGCGCTTGCACTCGGATCCATTTCCCTGGTACAGTCACTCACCTTTGCCCCGGGCAGCTCTATATGCGTCTCAGCCCTCAGACTCCTGACACCTCCTCCCATCTCACTCCCAGGGACGGCCTAGCTCCCTGTTGCCCTGGGAAACAGGATCAGTTGAAGAACTTCCACAGTGGGTTTCCTTTAGTTAAGTTGGCCGACTTTTTGTGGAAAGGGCCAGATAGTAAATATTTTAGGCTTTGCAGGCGATGTGGTCTATGTCACCACTTCTTAACACCGCTGTTGTAGCACAGAAGCGCCTGTAGACAATACATAGTAGATGTAGCTGTGGTAAATAACAGTTATTTACAGAAAACAGGCGGTTGCCCACCAAGCTATAGTTTGCCAACCCTAGTCTAATGTCACACAATTAAAATGGAGTTATTTTTCATTTTTATCCAGTCTGACAATTTCTACCTTTTGATTGAATTGTTTAAT